>NW_027490506.1:0-169005 GCF_050948175.1 Xylocopa sonorina | reverse complement strand
CTACGATACGTAGACATCTGCAAACGCTATTTCCTTGCAGGGAAGTGTCGCATTTATATTCACTTGAAGTGTAGACGAGGAATACATGACACTTCTCAAATCATATTATATCTTACCATGAAACATAGAAATGAGATCCGATATCGCGTTTTGAGGATCATAAGAACTCTATTGCTACGATACGTAGACATCTGCAAACGCTATTTCCTTGCAAGGAAGTGTCGCCTTTACATTCATTTGAAGCCTGGACGTGGAATACATGACACTTCGCAAATCATATTATATCTTACCATGAAACATAGAAATGAGATGCGTTATCGCGTTTTAAGAAGCATCAGAAATCCATTGCTACGATACGTAGACATCTGCAAACGCTATTTCCTTGCAAGAAAGTGTCGCATTTACATTCATTTGAAGTGTAGACGAGGAATACATAACACTTCGCAAATCATATTATACCTTACCATGGAACATAGAAATGAGATGCGATATCGCGTTTTAAGAAGCATCAGAAATCCATTGCTACGATACGTAGACATCTGCAAACGCTATTTCCTTGCAAGAAAGTGTCGCATTTACATTCATTTGAAGTGTAGACGAGGAATACATAACACTTCGCAAATCATATTATACCTTACCATGGAACATAGAAATGAGATGCGATATCGCGTTTTAAGAAGCATTAGAACTCTATTGCTACGATACGTAGACATCTGCAAACGCTATTTCCTTGCAGGAAGTTTCGCATTTACATTAATTTGAAGTGTAGACGAGGAATACATGACACTTCGCAAATCATATTATACCTTACCAAGAAACATAGAAATAAGATCCGATATCGTGTTTTAAGAATCATAAGAACTCTATTGCTACGATACGTAGACATCTGCAAACGCTATTTCCTTGCAGGGAAGTGTCGCATTTATATTCATTTGAAGTGTAGACGAGGAATTCATGACACTTCGCAAATCATATTATATCTTACCATGAAACATAGAAATGAGATCCGATATCGCGTTTTAAGGATCATAAGAACTCTATTGCTACGATGCGTAGACATCTGCAAACGCTATTTCCTTGCAAGGAAGTGTCGCATTTACATTCGTTTGAAGCCTGGACGTGGAATACATGACACTTCGCAAATCATATTATATCTTACCATGAAACATAGAAATGAGATGCGTTATCGCGTTTTAAGAAGCATCAGAAATCCATTGCTACGATACGTAGACATCTGCAAACGCTATTTCCTTGCAAGAAAGTGTCGCATTTACATTCATTTGAAGTGTAGACGAGGAATACATAACACTTCGCAAATCATATTATACCTTACCATGAAACATAGAAATGAGATGCGATATCGCGTTTTAAGAAGCAGCAGAAATCATTTGCTACGGTACGTAGACATCTGCAAACGCTATTTCCTTGCAAGAAAGTGTCGCATTTACATTCATTTGAAGTGTAGACGACGGATACATAACACTTCGCAAATCATATTATACCTTACCAAGAAACATGGAAATGAGATGCGATATCGCGTTTTAAGAAGCATTAGAACTCTATTGCTACGATACCTAGACATCTGCAGACGCTATTTCCTAGCAAGGAAGTGTCGTATTTACATTCATTTAAAGTGTAGACAAGGAATACATAACACTTCGCAAATCATATTATATCTTACCATGAAACATAGAAATGAGATGCGACATCGCGTTTTAAGAAGCATTAGAACTCTATTGCTACGATACGTAGACATCTGCAAACGCTATTTCCTTGTAAGGAAGTGTCGCATTTACATTCATTTGAAGTGTAGACGAGGAATACATGACACTTCGCAAATCATATTATATCTTACCATTAAACATAGAAATCAGATGCGATATCGCGATTTAAGAAGCATTAGAACACTATTGCTACGATAGGTAGACATTTGCAAACGCTATTTCCTTGCAAGGAAGTGTCGCATTTACATTCATTTGCAGTGTAGACGAGGAATACATAACACTTCGCAAATCATATTATATCTTACCATGAAACATAGAAATGAGATGCGATATCGCGTTTTAAGAAGCATTAGAACTCTATTGCTACGATACCTAGACATCTGCAGACGCTATTTCCTAGCAAGGAAGTGTCGCATTTACGTTCATTTGAAGTGTAGACGAGGAATACATAACACTTCGCAAATCATATTATATCTTACCATGAAACATAGATATGAGATGCGATATCGCGTTTTAAGAAGCATTAGAACTCTATTGCTACGATACCTAGACATCTGCAGACGCTATTTCCTAGCAAGGAAGTGCCGCATTTACATTCATTTGAAGTCTAGACGAGGAATACATAACACTTCGCAAATCATATTATATCTTACCATGAAACATAGAAATGAGATGCGATATCGCGTTTTAAGAAGCATTAGAACTCTATTGCTACGATACGTAGACATCTGCAAACGCTATTTCCTTGCAAGGAAGTGTCGCATTTACAACCATTTGAAGCGTGGACGAGGAATACATGACACTTCGCAAATCATATTATATCTTACCATGAAACATAGAAATGAGATGCGATATCGCGTTTTAAGAAGCATTAGAACTCTATTGCTACGATACCTAGACATCTGCAGACGCTATTTCCTAGCAAGGAAGTGTCGCATTTACATTCATTTGAAGTGTAGACAAGGAATACATAACACTTCGCAAATCATATTATATCTTACCATGAAACATAGAAATGAGATGCGATATCGCGTTTTAAGAAGCATTAGAACTCTATTGCTACGATTCGTAGACATCTGCAAACGCTATTTCCTTGCAAGAGAGTGTCGCATTTACATTCATTTGAAGTGTAGACGAGGAATACATAACACTTCGCAAATCATATTATACCTTACCATGAAACATAGAAATAAGATCCGATATCGCGTTTTAGGAATCATAAGAACTCTATTGCTACGATACGTAGACATCTGGAAACGCTATTTCCTTGCAGCGATGTGTCGCATTTACATTCATTTGAAGTGTAGACGAGGAATACATGACACTTCGCAAATCATATTATACCTTACCATGAAACATAGAAAGGAGATGCGATATCGCGTTTTAAGAATCATAAGAAGTCTATTGCTACGATACGTAGACATCTGCAAACGCTATTTCCTTGCAAGGAAGTGTCGCATTTACATTCATTTGAAGCGTGGACGAGGAATACATGACACTTCGCAAATCATATTATATCTTACCATGAAACATAGAAATGAGATGCGTTATCGCGTTTTAAGAAGCATCAGAAATCCATTGCTACGATACGTAGACATCTGCAAACGCCATTTCCTAGCGAGGAAGTGTCGCATTCACATTCATTTGAAGTGTAGACGAGGAATACATAACACTCCGCAAATCAAATTATATCTTACCATGAAACATAGAAATGAGATGCGATATCGCATTTTAGGAATCATAAGAACTCTATTGCTACGATACGTAGACATCTGCAAACACTATGTCCTTGCAAGGAAGTGTCGCATTTACATTGATTTGAAGTGTTGACGAGGAATACATGACCCTTCGCAAATCATATAATATCTTACCATGAAACATAGAAATGAGATGCGATATCGCGTTTTAAGAAGCATTAGAACTCTATTGCTACGATAGGTAGACATCTGCAAACGCTATTTCCTTGCAAGGAAGTGTCGCCGCATTTACATTCATTTGAAGTATAGACGAGGAATACATAACACTTCGCAAATCATATTATATCTTACCATGAAACATAGAAACGAGATGCGATATCGCGTTTTAAGAAGCATTAGAACTCTATTGCTACGATACGTAGACATCTGCAATCGCTATTTCCTTGCAACGAAGTGTCGCATTTACATTCATTTGAATCGTAGACGAGGAATGCATAACACTTCGCAATGAATATTATATCTTATCTTGAAACATAGATATGAGATGCGATATCGCGTTTTAAGAATCATATGAACTCTATTGTTACGATACGTAGACATCTCCAAACGCTATTTCCTTGCAAGGAAGTGTCGCATTTACGTTCATTTGAATCGTAGACGAGGAATGCATAACACTTCGCAATGAATATTATATCTTATCATGAAACATAGATATGAGATTCAATATCTCGTTCTAAGAAGCATTTGAACTCTATTGCTTCGATACGTAGACATCTGCAAACGCTATTTCCTTGCAAGGAAGTGTCGCATTTACATTCATTTGAAGTGTAGACGAGCAATACATGACACTTCGCAAATCATATTATATCCTACAATGAAACATAGAAGTGAGATGCGATATCGCGTTTTAAGAAGCATTAGAACTCTATTGCTACGATACGTAGACATCTGCAAACGCTATTTCCTTGCAAGGAAGTGTCGCATTTACATTCATTTGAAGTGCAGACGAGGAATACATAACACTTCGCAAATCATATTGTATCTTACCATGAAACATAGAAATGAGATTCGATATCGCGTTGTAAGAATCATAAGAACTCTATTGCTACGATACGTAGACATCTGCAAACGCTATTTCCTTGCAGGGAAGTGTCGCATTTACATTCATTTGAAGTGTAGACGAGGAATACATGACACTTCGCAAATCATATTATATCTTACCATGAAACGTAGAAATGAGATGCGATATCGCGTTTTAAGAATCATAAGAACTCTATTGCTACGATACGTAGACATCTGCAAACGCTATTTCCTTGCAAGGAAGTGTCGCATTTACATTCATTTGAAGTGTAGACGAGGAATACATGACACTTCGCAAATCATATTATATCTTACCATGAAACATTGAAATGAGATGCGATATCGCGTTTTAAGAATCATAAGAACCCTATTGCTAAGATACGTAGACATCTGCAAACGCTATTTCCTTGCTAGGAAGTGTCGCATTCACATTCATTTGAAGTGTAGACGAGGAATACATAACACTTCGCAAATCATATTATATCTTACCATGAAACATTGAAATGAGATGCGATATCGCGTTTTAAGAAGCATTTGAACCCTATTGCTTCGATACTTAGACATCTGCAAACGCTATTTCCTTGCAAGGAAGTGTCGCACTCACATTCATTTGAAGTGTAGACGAGGAGTACATAACACTTCGCAAATCATATTATATCTTACCATGAAACATTGAAATGAGATGCGATATCGCTTTTCAAGAATCATAAGAACTCTATTGTTACGATACGTAGACATCTGCAAACGCTATTTCCTTGCAGGGAAGTGTCGCATTTACGTTCATTTGAATCGTAGACGAGGAATGCATAACACTTCGCAATGAATATTATATCTTATCATGAAACATAGATATGATATGCGATATCGCGTTTTAAGAATCATATGAACTCTATTGCTACGATACGTAGACATCTGCAAACGCTATTTCCTTGCAAGGAAGTGTCGCATTTACATTCATTTGAAGTGTAGACGAGGAATACATGATACTTCGCAAATCATATTATATCTTACCATGAAACATAGAAATGAGATGCGATATCGCGTTTTAAGAAGCATTAGAACTCTATTGTTACGATACGTTGACATCTGCAAACGCTATTTCCTTGCAAGGAAGTGTCGCATTTCGTTCATTTGAATCGTAGACGAGGAATGCATAACACTTCGCAATGAATATTATATCTTATCATGAAACATAAATATGAAATGGAATATCTCGTTTAAAGAAACATTTGAACTCTATTGCTTCGATACGTAGACATTTGCAAACGCAATTTCCTTGCAAGGAAGTGTCGCATTTACATTCATTTGAAGTGTAGACAAGGAATACATAACACTTCCCCAATCATATTATATCTTACCATGAAACATAGAAATGAGATGCGATATCGCGGCTTAAGAAGCATTAGAACTCTATTGCTACGATACCTGGACATCTGCAGACGCTATTTCCTAGCAAGGAAGTGTCGCATTTACATTCATTTGAAGTGTAGACGAGGAATACATGACACTTCGCAAATCATATTATATCCTACCATGAAACATAGAAATGAGATGCGATATCGCGTTTTAAGAAGCATTAGAACTCTATTGCTACGATACGTAGACATCTGTAAACGCTATTTCCTTGCAAGGAAGTGTCGCATTTACATTCATTTGAAGTGCAGACGAGGAATACATAACACTTCGCAAATCATATTATATCTTACCATGAAACATAGAAATGAGATCCGATATCGCGTTGTAAGAATCATATGAACTCTATTGCTACGATACGTAGACATCTGCAAACGCTATTTCCTTGCAGGGAAGTGTCGCATTTACATTCATTTGAAGTGTAGACGAGGAATGCATGACACTTCGCAAATCATATTATATCTTACCATGAAACGTAGAAATGAGATGCGATATCGCGTTTTAAGTATCATAAGAACTCTATTGCTACGATACGTAGACATCTGCAAACGCTATTTCCTTGCAAGGAAGCGTCGCATTTACATTCATTTGAAGTGTAGACGAGGAATACAAGACACTTCGCAAATCATATTATATCTTACCACGAAACATTGAAATGAGAAGCGATATCGCGTTTTAAGAATAATAAGAACTCTATTGCTACGATACGTAGACATCTGAAAATGCTATTTCCTTGCAAGGAAGTGTCGCATTCACATTCATTTGAAGTGTAGACGAGGAATACATAACACTTCGCAAATCATATTATATCTTACCATGAAACATTGAAATGAGATGCGATATCGCGTTTTAAGAATCATTAGAACTCTATTGCTACGATACCTAGACATCTGCAGACGCTATTTCCTAGCAAGGAAGTGTCGCACTTACATTGATTTGAAGTGTTGACGAGGAATACATGACACTTCGCAAATCATATAATATCTTACCATGAAACATAGATATGAGATTCAATATCTCGTTCTAAGAAGCATTTGAACTCTATTGCTTCGATACGTAGACATCTGCAAACGCTATTTCCTTGCAAGGAAGTGTCGCATTTACATTCATTTGAAGTGTAGACGAGCAATACATGACACTTCGCAAATCATATTATATCCTACAATGAAACATAGAAGTGAGATGCGATATCGCGTTTTAAGAAGCATTAGAACTCTATTGCTACGATACGTAGACATCTGCAAACGCTATTTCCTTGCAAGGAAGTGTCGCATTTACATTCATTTGAAGTGCAGACGAGGAATACATAACACTTCGCAAATCATATTGTATCTTACCATGAAACATAGAAATGAGATTCGATATCGCGCTGTAAGAATCATAAGAACTCTATTGCTACGATACGTAGACATGTGCAAACGCTATTTCCTTGCAGGGAAGTGTCGCATTTACATTCATTTGAAGTGTAGACGAGGAATACATGACACTTCGCAAATCATATTATATCTTACCATGAAACGTAGAAATGAGATGCGATATCGCGTTTTAAGAATCATAAGAACTCTATTGCTACGATACGTAGACATCTGCAAACGCTATTTCCTTGCAAGGAAGTGTCGCATTTACATTCATTTGAAGTGTAGACGAGGAATACATGACACTTCGCAAATCATATTATATCTTACCATGAAACATTGAAATGAGATGCGATATCGCGTTTTAAGAATCATAAGAACCCTATTGCTAAGATACGTAGACATCTGCAAACGCTATTTCCTTGCTAGGAAGTGTCGCATTCACATTCATTTGAAGTGTAGACGAGGAATACATAACACTTCTCAAGTCATATTATATCTTACCATGAAACATTGAAATGAGATGCGATATCGCGTTTTAAGAAGCATTTGAACCCTATTGCTTCGATACTTAGACATCTGCAAACGCTATTTCCTTGCAAGGAAGTGTCGCACTCACATTCATTTGAAGTGTAGACGAGGAGTACATAACACTTCGCAAATCATATTATATCTTACCATGAAACATTGAAATGAGATGCGATATCGCTTTTCAAGAATCATAAGAACTCTATTGTTACGATACGTAGACATCTGCAAACGCTATTTCCTTGCAGGGAAGTGTCGCATTTACGTTCATTTGAATCGTAGACGAGGAATGCATAACACTTCGCAATGAATATTATATCTTATCATGAAACATAGATATGATATGCGATATCGCGTTTTAAGAATCATATGAACTCTATTGCTACGATACGTAGACATCTGCAAACGCTATTTCCTTGCAAGGAAGTGTCGCATTTACATTCATTTGAAGTGTAGACGAGGAATACATGATACTTCGCAAATCATATTATATCTTACCATGAAACATAGAAATGAGATGCGATATCGCGTTTTAAGAAGCATTAGAACTCTATTGTTACGATACGTTGACATCTGCAAACGCTATTTCCTTGCAAGGAAGTGTCGCATTTCGTTCATTTGAATCGTAGACGAGGAATGCATAACACTTCGCAATGAATATTATATCTTATCATGAAACATAAATATGAAATGGAATATCTCGTTTAAAGAAACATTTGAACTCTATTGCTTCGATACGTAGACATTTGCAAACGCAATTTCCTTGCAAGGAAGTGTCGCATTTACATTCATTTGAAGTGTAGACAAGGAATACATAACACTTCCCCAATCATATTATATCTTACCATGAAACATAGAAATGAGATGCGATATCGCGGCTTAAGAAGCATTAGAACTCTATTGCTACGATACCTGGACATCTGCAGACGCTATTTCCTAGCAAGGAAGTGTCGCATTTACATTCATTTGAAGTGTAGACGAGGAATACATGACACTTCGCAAATCATATTATATCCTACCATGAAACATAGAAATGAGATGCGATATCGCGTTTTAAGAAGCATTAGAACTCTATTGCTACGATACGTAGACATCTGTAAACGCTATTTCCTTGCAAGGAAGTGTCGCATTTACATTCATTTGAAGTGCAGACGAGGAATACATAGCACTTCGCAAATCATATTATATCTTACCATGAAACATAGAAATGAGATCCGATATCGCGTTGTAAGAATCATAAGAACTCTATTGCTACGATACGTAGACATCTGCAAACGCTATTTCCTTGCAGGGAAGTGTCGCATTTACATTCATTTGAAGTGTAGACGAGGAATGCATGACACTTCGCAAATCATATTATATCTTACCATGAAACGTAGAAATGAGATGCGATATCGCGTTTTAAGTATCATAAGAACTCTATTGCTACGATACGTAGACATCTGCAAACGCTATTTCCTTGCAAGGAAGCGTCGCACTTACATTGATTTGAAGTGTTGACGAGGAATACATGACACTTCGCAAATCATATAATATCTTACCATGAAACATAGATATGAGATTCAATATCTCGTTCTAAGAAGCATTTGAACTCTATTGCTTCGATACGTAGACATCTGCAAACGCTATTTCCTTGCAAGGAAGTGTCGCATTTACATTCATTTGAAGTGTAGACGAGCAATACATGACACTTCGCAAATCATATTATATCCTACAATGAAACATAGAAGTGAGATGCGATATCGCGTTTTAAGAAGCATTAGAACTCTATTGCTACGATACGTAGACATCTGCAAACGCTATTTCCTTGCAAGGAAGTGTCGCATTTACATTCATTTGAAGTGCAGACGAGGAATACATAACACTTCGCAAATCATATTGTATCTTACCATGAAACATAGAAATGAGATTCGATATCGCGCTGTAAGAATCATAAGAACTCTATTGCTACGATACGTAGACATCTGCAAACGCTATTTCCTTGCAGGGAAGTGTCGCATTTACATTCATTTGAAGTGTAGACGAGGAATACATGACACTTCGCAAATCATATTATATCTTACCATGAAACGTAGAAATGAGATGCGATATCGCGTTTTAAGAATCATAAGAACTCTATTGCTACGATACGTAGACATCTGCAAACGCTATTTCCTTGCAAGGAAGTGTCGCATTTACATTCATTTGAAGTGTAGACGAGGAATACATGACACTTCCCAAATCATATTATATCTTACCATGAAACATTGAAATGAGATGCGATATCGCGTTTTAAGAATCATAAGAACCCTATTGCTAAGATACGTAGACATCTGCAAACGCTATTTCCTTGCTAGGAAGTGTCGCATTCACATTCATTTGAAGTGTAGACGAGGAATACATAACACTTCGCAAATCATATTATATCTTACCATGAAACATTGAAATGAGATGCGATATCGCGTTTTAAGAAGCATTTGAACCCTATTGCTTCGATACTTAGACATCTGCAAACGCTATTTCCTTGCAAGGAAGTGTCGCACTCACATTCATTTGAAGTGTAGACGAGGAGTACATAACACTTCGCAAATCATATTATATCTTACCATGAAACATTGAAATGAGATGCGATATCGCTTTTCAAGAATCATAAGAACTCTATTGTTACGACACGTAGACATCTGCAAACGCTATTTCCTTGCAGGGAAGTGTCGCATTTACGTTCATTTGAATCGTAGACGAGGAATGCATAACACTTCGCAATGAATATTATATCTTATCATGAAACATAGATATGATATGCGATATCGCGTTTTAAGTATCATATGAACTCTATTGCTACGATACGTAGACATCTGCAAACGCTATTTCCTTGCAAGGAAGTGTCGCATTTACATTCATTTGAAGTGTAGACGAGGAATACATGATACTTCGCAAATCATATTATATCTTACCATGAAACATAGAAATGAGATGCGATATCGCGTTTTAAGAAGCATTAGAACTCTATTGTTACGATACGTTGACATCTGCAAACGCTATTTCCTTGCAAGGAAGTGTCGCATTTCGTTCATTTGAATCGTAGACGAGGAATGCATAACACTTCGCAATGAATATTATATCTTATCATGAAACATAAATATGAAATGGAATATCTCGTTTAAAGAAACATTTGAACTCTATTGCTTCGATACGTAGACATTTGCAAACGCAATTTCCTTGCAAGGAAGTGTCGCATTTACATTCATTTGAAGTGTAGACAAGGAATACATAACACTTCCCCAATCATATTATATCTTACCATGAAACATAGAAATGAGATGCGATATCGCGGCTTAAGAAGCATTAGAACTCTATTGCTACGATACCTGGACATCTGCAGACGCTATTTCCTAGCAAGGAAGTGTCGCATTTACATTCATTTGAAGTGTAGACGAGGAATACATGACACTTCGCAAATCATATCATATCCTACCATGAAACATAGAAATGAGATGCGATATCGCGTTTTAAGAAGCATTAGAACTCTATTGCTACGATACGTAGACATCTGTAAACGCTATTTCCTTGCAAGGAAGTGTCGCATTTACATTCATTTGAAGTGCAGACGAGGAATACATAGCACTTCGCAAATCATATTATATCTTACCATGAAACATAGAAATGAGATCCGATATCGCGTTGTAAGAATCATAAGAACTCTATTGCTACGATACGTAGACATCTGCAAACGCTATTTCCTTGCAGGGAAGTGTCGCATTTACATTCATTTGAAGTGTAGACGAGGAATGCATGACACTTCGCAAATCATATTATATCTTACCATGAAACGTAGAAATGAGATGCGATATCGCGTTTTAAGTATCATAAGAACTCTATTGCTACGATACGTAGACATCTGCAAACGCTATTTCCTTGCAAGGAAGCGTCGCATTTACATTCATTTGAAGTGTAGACGAGGAATACAAGACACTTCGCAAATCATATTATATCTTACCACGAAACATTGAAATGAGAAGCGATATCGCGTTTTAAGAATAATAAGAACTCTATTGCTACGATACGTAGACATCTGAAAATGCTATTTCCTTGCAAGGAAGTGTCGCATTCACATTCATTTGAAGTGTAGACGAGGAATACATAACACTTCGCAAATCATATTATATCTTACCATGAAACATTGAAATGAGATGCGATATCGCGTTTTAAGAATCATTAGAACTCTATTGCTACGATACCTAGACATCTGCAGACGCTATTTCCTAGCAAGGAGGTGTCGCACTTACATTGATTTGAAGTGTTGACGAGGAATACATGACACTTCGCAAATCATATAATATCTTACCATGAATCATAGAAATGAGATGCGATATCGCGTTTTAAGAATCATAAGAACTCTATTGCTACGATACGTAGACATCTGCAAACGCTATTTCCTTACAAGGAAGTGTCGCATTTACATTCATTTGATGTGTAGACGAGGAATACATAACACTTCGCAAATCATATTATATCTTACCATGAAACATAGAATTGAGATGCGATATCGCGTTTTAAGAAGCATTAGAACTCTACTGCTACGATACGTAGACATCTGCAAACGCCATTTCCTAGCGAGGAAGTGTCGCATTCACATTCATTTGAAGTGTAGACGAGGAATACCTAACACTCCGCAAATCATATTATATCTTACCATGAAACATAGAAATGTGATGCGATATCGCGTTTTAAGAATAATAAGAACTCTATTGCTACGATACGTAGACATCTGCAAACGCTATTTCCCTGCAAAGAAGTGTCGCATTTACATTCATTTGAAGTGTAGACGAGGAATACATAACACTTCGCAAATCATATTATATCTTACCATGAAACATAGAAATGAGATCCGATATCGCGTTTTAAGGATCATAAGAACTCTATTGCTACGATACGTAGACATCTGCAAACGCTATTTCCTTGCAAGGAAGGGTCGCATTTACATTCATTTGAAGCGTGGACGAGGAATACATAACACTTCGCAAATCATATTATACCTTACCATGAAACATAGAAATGAGATGCTATATCGCGTTTTAAGAATCATAAGAACTCTATTGCTACGATACGTAGACATCTGCAAACGCTATTTCCTCGCAAGAAAGTGTCGCATTTACATTCATTTGAATCGTAGACGAGGAATGCATAACACTTCGCAAATCATATTATATCTTACCATGAAACATAGAAATGAGATGCGATATCGCGTTTTAAGAAGCATTAGAACTCTATTGCTACGATAGGTAGACATCTGCAAACGCTATTTCCTTGCAAGGAAGTGTCGCCGCATTTACATTCATTTGAAGTGTAGACGAGGAATACATAACACTTCGCAAATCATATTATATCTTACCATGAAACATAGAAACGAGATGCGATATCGCGTTTTAAGAAGCATTAGAACTCTATTGCTACGATACGTAGACATCTGCAATCGCTATTTCCTTGCAACGAAGTGTCGCATTTACTTTCATTTGAATCGTAGACGAGGAATGCATAATACTTCGCAATGAATATTATATCTTATCTTGAAACATAGATATGAGATGCGATATCGCGTTTTAAGAATCATATGAACTCTATTGTTACGATACGTAGACATCTCCAAACGCTATTTCCTTGCAAGGAAGTGTCGCATTTACGTTCATTTGAATCGTAGACGAGGAATGCATAACACTTCGCAATGAATATTATATCTTATCATGAAACATAGATATGAGATGCAATATCTCGTTTTAAGAAGCATTTGAGCTCTATTGCTTCGATACGTAGACATCTGCAAACGCTATTTCCTTGCAAGGAAGTGTCGCATTTACATTCATTTGAAGTGTACACGAGGAATACATGACACTTCGCAAATCATATTATATCCTACAATGAAACATAGAAATGAGATGCGATATCGCGTTTTAAGAAGCATTATAACTCTGTTGCTACGATACGTAGACATCTGCAAACGCTATTTCCTTGCAAGGAAGTGTCGCATTTACATTCATTTGAAGTGCAGACGAGGAATACATAACACTTCGCAAATCATATTATATCTTACCATGAAACATAGAAATGAGATCCGATATCGCGTTGTAAGAATCATAAGAACTCTATTGCTACGATACGTAGACATCTGCAAACGCTATTTCCTTGCAGGGAAGTGTCGCATTTACATTCATTTGAAGCGTAGACGAGGAATACATAACACTTCGCAAATCATATTATATCTTACCATGAAACATAGAAATGAGATCCGATATCGCGTTTTAAGAAGCATTTGAACTCTATTGCTTCGATACGTAGACATCTGCAAACGCTATTTCCTTGCAAGGAAGTGTCGCACTCACATTCATTTGAAGTGTAGACGAGGAGTACATAACACTTCGCAAATCATATTATATCTTACCATGAAACATTGAAATGAGATGCGATATCGCTTTTCAAGAATCATAAGAACTCTATTGTTACGATACGTAGACATCTGCAAACGCTATTTCCTTGCAGGGAAGTGTCACATTTACGTTCATTTGAATCGTAGACGAGGAATGCATAACACTTCGCAATGAATATTATATCTTATCATGAAACATAGATATGAGATGCGATATCGCGTTTTAAGAATCATATGAACTCTATTGCTACGATACGTAGACATCTGCAAACGCTATTTCCTTGCAAGGAAGTGTCGCATTTACATTCATTTGAAGTGTAGACGAGGAATACATGACACTTCGCAAATCATATTATATCCTACCATGAAACATAGAAATGAGATGCGATATCGCGTTTTAAGAAGCATTAGAACTCTATTGCTACGATACGTAGACATCTGTAAACGCTATTTCCTTGCAAGGAAGTGTCGCATTTACATTCATTTGAAGTGCAGACGAGGAATACATAACACTTCGCAAATCATATTATATCTTACCATGAAACATAGAAATGAGATCCGATATCGCGTTGTAAGAATCATAAGAACTCTATTGCTACGATACGTAGACATCTGCAAACGCTATTTCCTTGCAGGGAAGTGTCGCATTTACATTCATTTGAAGTGTAGACGAGGAATGCATGACACTTCGCAAATCATATTATATCTTACCATGAAACGTAGAAATGAGATGCGATATCGCGTTTTAAGTATCATAAGAACTCTATTGCTACGATACGTAGACATCTGCAAACGCTATTTCCTTGCAAGGAAGCGTCGCATTACATTCATTTGAAGTGTAGACGAGGAATACAAGACACTTCGCAAATCATATTATATCTTACCACGAAACATTGGAATGAGAAGCGATATCGCGTTTTAAGAATAATAAGAACTCTATTGCTACGATACGTAGACATCTGAAAATGCTATTTCCTTGCAAGGAAGTGTCGCATTCACATTCATTTGAAGTGTAGACGAGGAATACATAACACTTCGCAAATCATATTATATCTTACCATGAAACATTGAAATGAGATGCGATATCGCGTTTTAAGATCATTAGAACTCTATTGCTACGATACCTAGACATCTGCAGACGCTATTTCCTAGCAAGGAAGTGTCGCACTTACATTGATTTGAAGTGTTGACGAGGAATACATGACACTTCGCAAATCATATAATATCTTACCATGAAACATAGAAATGAGATGCGATATCGCGTTTTAAGAATCATAAGAACTCTATTGCTACGATACGTAGACATCTGCAAACGCTATTTCCTTACAAGGAAGTGTCGCATTTACATCCATTTGATGTGTAGACGAGGAATACATAACACTTCGCAAATCATATTATATCTTACCATGAAACATAGAATTGAGATGCGATATCGCGTTTTAAGAAGCATTAGAACTCTACTGCTACGATACGTAGACATCTGCAAACGCCATTTCTAGCGAGGAAGTGTCGCATTCACATTCATTTGAAGTGTAGACGAGGAATACCTAACACTCCGCAAATCATATTATATCTTACCATGAAACATAGAAATGTGATGCGATATCGCGTTTTAAGAATAATAAGAACTCTATTGCTACGATACGTAGACATCTGCAAACGCTATTTCCCTGCAAAGAAGTGTCGCATTTACATTCATTTGAAGTGTAGACGAGGAATACATAACACTTCGCAAATCATATTATATCTTACCATGAAACATAGAAATGAGATCCGATATCGCGTTTTAAGGATCATAAGAACTCTATTGCTACGATACGTAGACATCTGCAAACGCTATTTCCTTGCAAGGAAGGGTCGCATTTACATTCATTTGAAGCGTGGACGAGGAATACATAACACTTCGCAAATCATATTATACCTTACCATGAAACATAGAAATGAGATGCTATATCGCGTTTTAAGAATCATAAGAACTCTATTGCTACGATACGTAGACATCTGCAAACGCTATTTCCTCGCAAGAAAGTGTCGCATTTACATTCATTTGAATCGTAGACGAGGAATGCATAACACTTCGCAAATCATATTATATCTTACCATGAAACATAGAAATGAGATGCGATATCGCGTTTTAAGAAGCATTAGAACTCTATTGCTACGATAGGTAGACATCTGCAAACGCTATTTCCTTGCAAGGAAGTGTCGCCGCATTTACATTCATTTGAAGTGTAGACGAGGAATACATAACACTTCGCAAATCATATTATATCTTACCATGAAACATAGAAACGAGATGCGATATCGCGTTTAAGAAGCATTAGAACTCTATTGCTACGATACGTAGACATCTGCAATCGCTATTTCCTTGCAACGAAGTGTCGCATTTACTTTCATTTGAATCGTAGACGAGGAATGCATAATACTTCGCAATGAATATTATATCTTATCTTGAAACATAGATATGAGATGCGATATCGCGTTTTAAGAATCATATGAACTCTATTGTTACGATACGTAGACATCTCCAAACGCTATTTCCTTGCAAGGAAGTGTCGCATTTACGTTCATTTGAATCGTAGACGAGGAATGCATAACACTTCGCAATGAATATTATATCTTATCATGAAACATAGATATGAGATGCAATATCTCGTTTTAAGAAGCATTTGAGCTCTATTGCTTCGATACGTAGACATCTGCAAACGCTATTTCCTTGCAAGGAAGTGTCGCATTTACATTCATTTGAAGTGTACACGAGGAATACATGACACTTCGCAAATCATATTATATCCTACAATGAAACATAGAAATGAGATGCGATATCGCGTTTTAAGAAGCATTAGAACTCTGTTGCTACGATACGTAGACATCTGCAAACGCTATTTCCTTGCAAGGAAGTGTCGCATTTACATTCATTTGAAGTGCAGACGAGGAATACATAACACTTCGCAAATCATATTATATCTTACCATGAAACATAGAAATGAGATCCGATATCGCGTTGTAAGAATCATAAGAACTCTATTGCTACGATACGTAGACATCTGCAAACGCTATTTCCTTGCAGGGAAGTGTCGCATTTACATTCATTTGAAGTGTAGACGAGGAATACATAACACTTCGCAAATCATATTATATCTTACCATGAAACATAGAAATGAGATCCGATATCGCGTTTTAAGAAGCATTTGAACTCTATTGCTTCGATACGTAGACATCTGCAAACGCTATTTCCTTGCAAGGAAGTGTCGCACTCACATTCATTTGAAGTGTAGACTAGGAGTACATAACACTTCGCAAATCATATTATATCTTACCATGAAACATTGAAATGAGATGCGATATCGCTTTTCAAGAATCATAAGAACTCTATTGTTACGATACGTAGACATCTGCAAACGCTATTTCCTTGCAGGGAAGTGTCACATTTACGTTCATTTGAATCGTAGACGAGGAATGCATAACACTTCGCAATGAATATTATATCTTATCATGAAACATAGATATGAGATGCGATATCGCGTTTTTAAGAATCATATGAACTCTATTGCTACGATACGTAGACATCTGCAAACGCTATTTCCTTGCAAGGAAGTGTCGCATTTACATTCATTTGAAGTGTAGACGAGGAATACATGACACTTCGCAAATCATATTATATCCTACCATGAAACATAGAAATGAGATGCGATATCGCGTTTTAAGAAGCATTAGAACTCTATTGCTACGATACGTAGACATCTGTAAACGCTATTTCCTTGCAAGGAAGTGACGCATTTACATACATTTGAAGTGCAGACGAGGAATACATGACACTTCGCAAATCATATTATATCTTACCATGAAACATAGAAATGAGATCCGATATCGCGTTGTAAGAATCATAAGAACTCTATTGATACGATACGTAGACATCTGCAAACGCTATTTCCTTGCAAGGAAGTGCCGCATTTACGTTCATTTGAATCGTAGACGAGGAATGCATAACACTTCGCAATGAATATTATATCTTATCATGAAACATAGATATGAGATGCAATATCTCGTTTTATGAAGCATTTGAACTCTATTGCTTCGATACGTAGACATCTGCAAACACTATTACCTTGGAAGGAAGTGTCGCATTTACATTCATTTGAATCGTAGACGAGGAATGCATAACACTTCGCAATGAATATTATATCTTATCATGAAACATAGATACGAGATGCAATATCTCGTTTTAAGAAGCATTTGAACTCTATTGCTCCGATATGTAGACATCTGCAAACGCTATTTCCTTAGCAAGGACGTGTCGCATTTACATTCATTGGAAGTGTAGACGAGGAATACATAACACTTCGCAAATCATATTATATCTTACCATGAAACATAGAAATGAGATGCAATATCGCGTTCTAAGCAGCATCTGAAATCCATTGCTACGATACGTAGACATCTGCAAACGCTATTTCCTTGCAAGGATGTGTCGCATTTACATTCATTTGAAGTGTAGACGAGGAATACATGTTACCTCGCAAATCATATTATATCATACCATGAAACATGGAAATGAGATGCGATATCGCGTTCTAAGAAGCATTTGAACTCTATTGCTTCGATACGTAGACATCTGCAGACGCTATTTCCTAGCAAGGAAGTGTCGCATTTACATTCATTTGAAGTGTAGACGAGGAATACATAACACTTCGCAAATCATATTGTATCTTACCATGAAACATAGAAATGAGATGCGATATCGCGTTTTAAGAAGCATTAGAACACTACTGCTACGATAGGTAGACATTTGCAAACGCTATTTCCTTGCAAGGAAGTGTCGCATTTACATTCATTTGAATCGTAGACGAGGAATGCATAACACTTCGCAATGAATATTACATCTTATCATGAAACATAGATATGAGATGCAATATCTCGTTTTAAGAAGCATTTGAACTCTATTGCTCCGATATGTAGACATCTGCAAACGCTATTTCCTTGCAAGGAAGTGTCGCATTTACATTCATTTGAAGCGTGGACGAGGAATACATGACACTTCGCAAATCATATTATACCTTACATGAAACATAGAAATGAGATGCGATATCGCGTTTAAAGAAGCAGCAGAATTCCATTGCTACGATACGTAGACATCTGCAAACGCTATTTCCTTGCAAGAAAGTGTCGCATTTACATTCATTTGAAGTGTAGACGACGTATACATAACACTTCGCAAATAATATTATACCTTACCATGAAACATAGAAATGAGATGCGATATCGCGTTTTAAGAATCCACAAGAACTCTATTGCTACGATACGTAGACATCTGCAAACGCTATTTCCTTGCAAGAAAGTGTCGCATTACATTCATTTGAATCGTAGACGAGGAATGCATAACACTTCGCAAATCATATTATATCTTACCATGAAACATAGAAATGAGATGCGATATCGCGTTTTAAGAAGCATTAGAACTCTATTGCTACGATACCTAGACATCTGCAGACGCTATTTCCTTGCATGGAAGTGTCGCATTTACATTCATTTGAAGGGTAGACGAGGAATACATGACACTTCGCAAATCATATTATATCTTACCATGAAACATAGAAATGAGATGCGATATCGCATTTTAGGAATCATAAGGAACTCTATTGCTACGATACGTAGACATCTGCAAACACTATTTCCTTGCAAGGAAGTGTCGCAGTTACATTGATTTGAAGTGTTGACGAGGAATACATGACACTTCGCAAATCATATAATATCTTACCATGAAACATAGAAATGAGGTGCGATATCGCGTTTTAAGAAGCATTAGAGCTCTATTGCTACGATAGGTAGACATCTGCAAACGCTATTTCCTTGCAAGGAAGTGTCGCCGCATTTACATTCATTTGAAGTGTAGACGAGGAATACATAACACTTCGCAAATCATATTATATCTTACCATGGAACATAGAAACGAGATGCGATATCGCGTTTTAAGAAGCATTAGAACTCTATTGCTACGATACGTAGACATTTGCAATCGCTATTTCCTTGCAAAGAAGTGTCGCATTTACATTCATTTGAATCGTAGACGAGGAATGCATAACACTTCGCAATGGATATTATATCTTATCTTGAAACATAGATATGAGATGCGATATCGCGTTTTAAGAATCATATGAACTCTATTGTTACGATACGTAGACATCTCCAAACGCAATTTCCTTGCAGGGAAGTGTCGCATTTACGTTCATTTGAATCGTAGACGAGGAATGCATAACACTTCGCAATGAATATTATATCTTATCATGAAACATAGATATGAGATGCAATATCTCGTTTTAAGAAGCATTTGAACTCTATTGCTTCGATACGTAGACATCTGCAAACGCTATTTCCTTGCAAGGAAGTGTCGCATTTACATTCATTTGAAGTGTAGACGAGGAATACATGACACTTCGCAAATCATATTATATCCTACAATGAAACATAGAAGTGAGATGCGATATCGCGTTTTAAGAAGCATTAGAACTCTATTGCTACGATACGTAGACATCTGTAATCGCTATTTCCTTGCAAGGAAGTGTCGCATTTACATTCATTTGAAGTGCAGACGAGGAATACATGACACTTCGCAAATCATATTATATCTTACCATGAAACATAGAAATGAGATCCGATATCGCGTTGTAAGAATCATAAGAACTCTATTGATACGTTACGTAGACATCTGCAAACGCTATTTCCTTGCAAGGAAGTGCCGCATTTACGTTCATTTGAATCGTAGACGAGGAATGCATAACACTTCGCAATGAATATTATATCTTATCATGAAACATAGATATGAGATGCAATATCTCGTTTTATGAAGCATTTGAACTCTATTGCTTCGATACGTAGACATCTGCAAACACTATTACCTTGGAAGGAAGTGTCGCATTTACATTCATTTGAATCGTAGACGAGGAATGCATAACACTTCGCAATGAATATTATATCTTATCATGAAACATAGATACGAGATGCAATATCTCGTTCTAAGAAGCATTTGAACTCTATTGCTCCGATATGTAGACATCTGCAAACGCTATTTCCTTGCAAGGACGTGTCGCATTTACATTCATTGGAAGTGTAGACGAGGAATACATAACACTTCGCAAATCATATTATATCTTACCATGAAACATAGAAATGAGATGCAATATCGCGTTCTAAGCAGCATCTGAAATCCATTGCTACGATACGTAGACATCTGCAAACGCTATTTCCTTGCAAGGATGTGTCGCATTTACATTCATTTGAAGTGTAGACGAGGAATACATGTTACCTCGCAAATCATATTATATCATACCATGAAACATGGAAATGAGATGCGATATCGCGTTTTAAGAAGCATTTGAACTCTATTGCTTCGATACGTAGACATCTGCAGACGCTATTTCCTAGCAAGGAAGTGTCGCATTTACATTCATTTGAAGTGTAGACGAGGAATACATAACACTTCGCAAATCATATTGTATCTTACCATGAAACATAGAAATGAGATGCGATATCGCGTTTTAAGAAGCATTAGAACACTACTGCTACGATAGGTAGACATTTGCAAACGCTATTTCCTTGCAAGGAAGTGTCGCCTTTACATTCATTTGAATCGTAGACGAGGAATGCATAACACTTCGCAATGAATATTACATCTTATCATGAAACATAGATATGAGATGCAATATCTCGCTTTAAGAAGCATTTGAACTCTATTGCTCCGATATGTAGACATCTGCAAACGCTATTTCCTTGCAAGGAAGTGTCGCATTTACATTCATTTGAAGCGTGGACGAGGAATACATGACACTTCGCAAATCATATTATACCTTACCATGAAACATAGAAATGAGATGCGATATCGCGTTTAAAGAAGCAGCAGAATTCCATTGCTACGATACGTAGACATCTGCAAACGCTATTTCCTTGCAAGAAAGTGTCGCATTTACATTCATTTGAAGTGTAGACGACGTATACATAACACTTCGCAAATAATATTATACCTTACCATGAAACATAGAAATGAGATGCGATATCGCGTTTTAAGAATCACAAGAACTCTATTGCTACGATACGTAGACATCTGCAAACGCTATTTCCTTGCAAGAAAGTGTCGCATTTACATTCATTTGAATCGTAGACGAGGAATGCATAACACTTCGCAAATCATATTATATCTTACCATGAAACATAGAAATGAGATGCGATATCGCATTTTAGGAATCATAAGAACTCTATTGCTACGATACGTAGACATCTGCAAACACTATTTCCTTGCAAGGAAGTGTCGCAGTTACATTGATTTGAAGTGTTGACGAGGAATACATGACACTTCGCAAATCATATAATATCTTACCATGAAACATAGAAATGAGGTGCGATATCGCGTTTTAAGAAGCATTAGAGCTCTATTGCTACGATAGGTAGACATCTGCAAACGCTATTTCCTTGCAAGGAAGTGTCGCCGCATTTACATTCATTTGAAGTGTAGACGAGGAATACATAACACTTCGCAAATCATATTATATCTTACCATGGAACATAGAAACGAGATGCGATATCGCGTTTTAAGAAGCATTAGAACTCTATTGCTACGATACGTAGACATTTGCAATCGCTATTTCCTTGCAAAGAAGTGTCGCATTTACATTCATTTGAATCGTAGACGAGGAATGCATAACACTTCGCAATGAATATTATATCTTATCTTGAAACATAGATATGAGATGCGATATCGCGTTTTAAGAATCATATGAACTCTATTGTTACGATACGTAGACATCTCCAAACGCAATTTCCTTGCAAGGAAGTGTCGCATTTACGTTCATTTGAATCGTAGGCGAGGAATGCATAACACTTCGCAATGAATATTATATCTTATCATGAAACATAGATATGAGATGCAATATCTCGTTTTAAGAAGCATTTGAACTCTATTGCTTCGATACGTAGACATCTGCAAACGCTATTTCCTTGCAAGGAAGTGTCGCATTTACATTCATTTGAAGTGTAGACGAGGAATACATGACACTTCGCAAATCATATTATATCCTACAATGAAACATAGAAGTGAGATGCGATATCGCGTTTTAAGAAGCATTAGAACTCTATTGCTACGATACGTAGACATCTGCAAACGCTATTTCCTTGCAAGGAAGTGTCGCATTTACATTCATTTGAAGTGCAGACGAGGAATACATAACACTTCGCAAATCATATTGTATCTTACCATGAAACATAGAAATGAGATCCGATATCGCGTTGTAAGAATCATAAGAACTCTATTGCTACGATACGTAGACATCTGCAAACGCTATTTCCTTGCAAGGAAGTGTCGCAGTTACATTGATTTGAAGTGTTGACGAGGAATACATGACACTTCGCAAATCATATAATATCTTACCATGAAACATAGAAATGAGATGCGATATCGCGTTTTAAGAAGCATTAGAGCTCTATTGCTACGATAGGTAGACATCTGCAAACGCTATTTCCTTGCAAGGAAGTGTCGCCGCATTTACATTCATTTGAAGTGTAGACGAGGAATACATAACACTTCGCAAATCATATTATATCTTACCATGGAACATAGAAACGAGATGCGATATCGCGTTTTAAGAAGCATTAGAACTCTATTGCTACGATACGTAGACATTTGCAATCGCTATTTCCTTGCAAAGAAGTGTCGCATTTACATTCATTTGAATCGTAGACGAGGAATGCATAACACTTCGCAATGAATATTATATCTTATCTTGAAACATAGATATGAGATGCGATATCGCGTTTTAAGAATCATATGAACTCTATTGTTACGATACGTAGACATCTCCAAACGCAATTTCCTTGCAAGGAAGTGTCGCATTTACGTTCATTTGAATCGTAGACGAGGAATGCATAACACTTCGCAATGAATATTATATCTTATCATGAAACATAGATATGAGATGCAATATCTCGTTTTAAGAAGCATTTGAACTCTATTGCTTCGATACGTAGACATCTGCAAACGCTATTTCCTTGCAAGGAAGTGTCGCATTTACATTCATTTGAAGTGTAGACGAGGAATACATGACACTTCGCAAATCATATTATATCCTACAATGAAACATAGAAGTGAGATGCGATATCGCGTTTTAAGAAGCATTAGAACTCTATTGCTACGATACGTAGACATCTGCAAACGCTATTTCCTTGCAAGGAAGTGTCGCATTTACATTCATTTGAAGTGCAGACGAGGAATACATAACACTTCGCAAATCATATTGTATCTTACCATGAAACATAGAAATGAGATCCGATATCGCGTTGTAAGAATCATAAGAACTCTATTGCTACGATACGTAGACATCTGCAAACGCTATTTCCTTGCAGGGAAGTGTCGCATTTACATTCATTTGAAGTGTAGACGAGGAATACTTGACACTTCGCAAATCATATTATATCTTACCATGAAACGTAGAAATGAGATGCGATATCGCGTTTTAAAAATCATAAGAACTCTATTGCTACGATACGTAGACATCTGCAAACGCTATTTCCATGCAAGGAAGTGTCGCATTTACATTCATTTGAAGTGTAGACGAGGAATACATGATACTTCGCAAATCATATTATATCTTACCATGAAACATAGAAATGAGATGCGATATCGCGTTTTAAGAAGCATTAGAACTCTATTGCTACGATAGGTAGACATCTGCAAACGCTATTTCCTTGCAGGGAAGTATCGCCGCATTTACATTCATTTGAAGTGTAGACGAGGAATACATAACACTTCGCAAATCATATTATATCTGACCATGAAACATAGAAACGAGATGCGATATCGCGTTTTAAGAAGCATTAGAACTCTATTGCTACGATACGTAGACATCTGCAATCGCTATTTCCTTGCAACGAAGTGTTGCATTTACTTTCATTTGAATCGTAGACGAGGAATGCATAATACTTCGCAATGAATATTATATCTTATCTTGAAACATAGATATGAGATGCGATATCGCGTTTTAAGAATCATATGAACTCTATTGTTACGATACTTAGACATCTCCAAACGCTATTTCCTTGCAAGGAAGTGTCGCATTTACGTTCATTTGAATCGTAGACGAGGAATGCATAACACTTCGCAATGAATATTATATCTTATCATGAAACATAGATATGAGATGCAATATCTCGTTTTAAGATGCATTTGAACTCTATTGCTTCGATACGTAGACATCTGCAAACGCTATTTCCTTGCAAGGAAGTGTCGCATTTACATTCATTTGAAGTGTAGACGAGTAATACAAGACACTTCGCAAATCATATTATATCTTACCATGAAACATTGAAATGAGAAGCGATATCGCGTTTTAAGAATCATAAGAACTCTATTGCTACGATACGTAGACATCTGAAAATGCTATTTCCTTGCAAGGAAGTGTCGCATTCACATTCATGTGAAGTGTAGACGAGGAATACATAACACTTCGCAAATCATATTATATCTTACCATGAAACACTGAAATGAGATGCGATATCGCGTTTTAAGAATCATAAGAACTCTATTGCTACGATACGTAGTCATCTGCAAATGCTATTTCCTTGCTAGGAAGTGTCGCATTCACATTCATTTGAAGTGTAGACGAGGAATACATAACACTTTGCAAATCATATTATATCTTACCATGAAACATTGAAATGAGATGCGATATCGCGTTCTAAGAATCATAAGAACTCTACTGTTACGATACGTAGACATCTGCAGACGCTATTTCCTTGCAAGGAAGTGTCGCATTTACGTTCATTTGAATCGTAGACGAGGAATACATAACACTTCGCAAATCATATTATATCTTACCATGAAACATAGAATTGAGATGCGATATCGCGTTTTAAGAAGCATTAGAACTCTACTGCTACGATACGTAGACATCTGCAAACGCCATTTCCTAGCGAGGAAGTGTCGCATTCACATTCATTTGAAGTGTAGACGAGGAATACATAACACTCCGCAAATCATATAATATCGTACCATGAAACATAGAAATGTGATGCGATATCGCGTTTTAAGAATCATAAGAACTCTATTGCTACGATACGTAGACATCTGCAAGCGCTATTTCCCTGCAAAGAAGTGTCGCATTTACATTCATTTGAAGTGTAGACGAGGAATACATGATACTTCGCAAATCATATTATATCTTACCATGAAACGTAGAAATGAGATGCGATATCGCGTTTTAAGAATCATAAGAACTCTATTGCTACGATACGTAGACATCTGCAAACGCTATTTCCTTGCAAGGAAGTGTCGCATTTACATTCATTTGAAGTGTAGACGAGGAATACATGACACTTCGCAAATCATATTATATCTTACCATGAAACATTGAAATGAGATGCGATATCGCGTTTTAAGAATCATAGGAACTCTATTGCTACGATACGTAGACATCTGCAAATGCTATTTCCTTGCTAGGAAGTGTCGCATTCACATTCATTTGAAGTGTAGACGAGGAATACATAACACTTTGCAAATCATATTATATCTTACCATGAAACATTGAAATGAGATGCGATATCGCGTTCTAAGAATCATAAGAACTCTACTGTTACGATACGTAGACATCTGCAGACGCTATTTCCTTGCAAGGAAGTGTCGCATTTCCGTTCATTTGAATCGTAGACGAGGAATGCATAACACATCGCAATGAATATTATATCTTATCATGACACATAGATATGAGATGCAATATCTCGTTTTAAGAAGCATTTGAACTCTATTGCTTCGATACGTAGACATCTGCAAACGCTATTTCCTTGCAAGGAAGTGTCGCATTTACATTCATTTGAAGTGTAGACGAGGAATACATAACACTTCGCAAATCATATTATATCTTACCATGAAACATAGAAATGAGATGCGATATCGCGTTTTAAGAAGCATTTGAACTCTATTGCTTCGATACGTAGACATCTGCAAACGCTATTTCCTTGCAAGGAAGTGTCGCACTCACATTCATTTGAAGTGTAGACGAGGAGTACATAACACTTCGCAAATCATATTATATCTTACCATGAAACATTGAAATGAGATGCGATATCGCTTTTCAAGAATCATAAGAACTCTATTGTTACGATACGTAGACATCTGCAAACGCTATTTCCTTGCAGGGAAGTGTCGCATTTACGTTCATTTGAATCGTAGACGAGGAATGCATAACACTTCGCAATGAATATTATATCTTATCATGAAACATAGATATGAGAAGCGATATCGCGTTTTAAGAATCATATGAACTCTATTGCTGCGATACGTAGACATCTGCAAACGCTATTTCCTTGCAAGGAAGTGTCGCATTTACATTCATTTGAAGTGTAGACGAGGAATACATGATACTTCGCAAATCATATTATATCTTACCATGAAACATAGAAATGAGATGCGATATCGCGTTTTAAGAAGCATTAGAACTCTATTGCTACGATACGTAGACATCTGCAAACGCTATTTCCTTGCAAGGAAGTGTCGCATTTACATTCATTTGAAGTGCAGACGAGGAATACATAACACTTCGCAAATCATATTATATCTTACCATGAAACATAGAAATGAGATCCGATATCGCGTTGTAAGAATCATAAGAACTCTATTGCTACGATACGTAGACATCTGCAAACGCTATTTCCTTGCAGGGAAGTGTCGCATTCACATTCATTTGAAGTGTAGACGAGGAATACATGACACTTCGCAAATCATATTATATCTTACCATGAAACGTAGAAATGAGATGCGATATCGCGTTTTAAGAATCATAAGAACTCTATTGCTACGATACGTAGACATCTGCAAACGCTATTTCCTTGCAAGGAAGTGTCGCATTTACATTCATTTGAAGTGTAGACGAGGAATACATGACACTTCGCAAATCATATTATATCTTACCATGAAACATTGAAATGAGATGCGATATCGCGTTTTAAGAATCATAAGAACTCTATTGCTACGATACGTAGTCATCTGCAAATGCTATTTCCTTGCTAGGAAGTGTCGCATTCACATTCATTTGAAGTGTAGACGAGGAATACATAACACTTTGCAAATCATATTATATCTTACCATGAAACATTGAAATGAGATGCGATATCGCGTTCTAAGAATCATAAGAACTCTACTGTTACGATACGTAGAGATCTGCAGACGCTATTTCCTTGCAAGGAAGTGTCGCATTTACGTTCATTTGAATCGTAGACGAGGAATACATAACACTTCGCAAATCATATTATATCTTACCATGAAACATAGAATTGAGATGCGATATCGCGTTTTAAGAAGCATTAGAACTCTACTGCTACGATACGTAGACATCTGCAAACGCCATTTCCTAGCGAGGAAGTGTCGCATTCACATTCATTTGAAGTGTAGACGAGGAATACATAACACTCCGCAAATCATATTATATCGTACCATGAAACATAGAAATGTGATGCGATATCGCGTTTTAAGAATCATAAGAACTCTATTGCTACGATACGTAGACATCTGCAAGCGCTATTTCCCTGCAAAGAAGTGTCGCATTTACATTCATTTGAAGTGTAGACGAGGAATACATAACACTTCGCAAATCATATTATATCTTACCATGAAACATAGAAATGAGATGCGATATCGCGTTTTAAGAATCATAAGAACTCTATTGCTACGATACGTAGACATTTGCAGACGCTATTTCCTAGCGAGGAAGTGTCGCATTTACATTCATTTGAAGTGTAGACGAGGAATACAGGACACTTCGCAAATCATATTATGTCTTACCATGAAACATGGAAATGAGATGCGATATCGCGTTATAAGAAGCATTAGAGCACTATTGCTACGATAGGTAGACACTTGCAAACGCTATTTCCTAGCAAAGAAGTCTCGCATTTACATTCATTTGAAGTATAGGCGAGGAATACATAACACTTCGCAAATAATATTACATCTTACCATGAAACATAGAAATGAGATGCGATGTCGCGTTTTAAGAAGCATTAGAACTCTATTGCTACGATACCTAGACATCTGCAGACGCCACTTCCTAGCAAGGAAGTGTCGCATTTACATTCATTTGAAGTGTGGACGAGGAATACATGATACTTCGCAAGTCATATTATATCTTACCATGAAACATAGAAATGAGAAGCGATATCGCGTTTTAAGAAGCATTTGAACTCTATTGCTTCGATTCGTAGACATCTGCAAACGCTATTTCCTTGCAAGGAAATGTCGCATTTACATTCATTTGAAGTGTAGATGAGGAATACATGACACTTCGCAAATCATATTATATCTTACCATGAAACATAGAAATGAGATGCGAAATCTCGTTTTAAGAATCATAAGAACTCTATTGCTACGATACGTAGACATCTGCAAACGCTATTTCCTAGCGAGGAAGTATCGCATTCACATTCATTTGAAGTGTAGACGAGGAATACATAGCACTTCGCAAATCATGTTATATCTTACCATGAAACATAGAAATGAGATGCGATATCGCGTTTTAAGAATCATATGAACTCTGTTGCTACGATACGTAGACATCTGCAATCGCTATTTCCTTGCAAGGAAGTGTCGCATTTACATTCATATGAAGTGTCGACGAGGAATACATAACACTTCGCAAATCATATTATATCTTACCATGAAACATAGAAATGAGATGCGATATCGCGTTTTAAGAAGCATTAGAACTCTATCGCTACGATACCTAGACATCTGCAGACGCTATTTCCTGGCAAGGAGGTGTCGCATTTACATTCATTTGAAGTGTAGACGAGGAATACATAACACTTCGCAAATCATATTATATCTTACCATGAAACATAGAAATGAGATGCGATATCGCGTTTTAAGTATCATAAGAACTCCATTGCTACGATACGTAGACATCTGCAAACGCTATTTCCTTGCAGGGAAGTGTCGCATTTACGTTCATTTGAATCGTAGACGAGGAATACATGACACTTCGCAAATCATATTATATCTTACCATGAAACGTGGAAATGAGATGCGATATCGCGTTTTAAGTATCATAAGAACTCTATTGCTACGATACGTAGACATCTGCAAACGCTATTTCCTTGCAAGGAAGTGTCGCACTCACATTCATTTGAAGTGTAGACGAGGAGTACATAACACTTCGCAAATCATATTATATCTTACCATGAAACATTGAAATGAGATGCGATATCGCTTTTCAAGAATCATAAGAACTCTATTGTTACGATACGTAGACATCTGCAAACGCTATTTCCTTGCAGGGAAGTGTCGCATTTACGTTCATTTGAATCGTAGACGAGGAATGCATAACACTTCGCAATGAATATTATATCTTATCATGAAACATAGATATGAGATGCGATATCGCGTTTTAAGAATCATATGAACTCTATTGCTACGATACGTAGACATCTGCAAACGCTATTTCCTTGCAAGGAAGTGTCGCATTTACATTCATTTGAAGTGTAGACGAGGAATACATGATACTTCGCAAATCATATTATATCTTACCATGAAACATAGAAATGAGATGCGATATCGCGTTTTAAGAAGCATTAGAACTCTATTCTTACGATACGTAGACATCTGCAAACGCTATTTCCTTGCAAGGAAGTGTCGCATTTACATTCATTTGAAGTGCAGACGAGGAATACATAACACTTCGCAAATCATATTATATCTTACCATGAAACATAGAAATGAGATCCGATATCGCGTTGTAAGAATCATAAGAACTCTATTGCTACGATACGTAGACATCTGCAAACGCTATTTCCTTGCAGGGAAGTGTCGCATTTACATTCATTTGAAGTGTAGACGAGGAATACATGACACTTCGCAAATCATATTATATCTTACCATGAAACGTGGAAATGAGATGCGATATCGCGTTTTAAGTATCATAAGAACTCTATTGCTACGATACGTAGACATCTGCAAACGCTATTTCCTTGCAAGGAAGTGTCGCATTTACATTCATATGAAGTGTCGACGAGGAATACATAACACTTCGCAAATCATATTATATCTTACCATGAGACATAGAAATGAGATGCGATATCGCGTTTTAAGAAGCATTAGAACTCTATTCCTACGATACCTAGACATCTGCAGACGCTATTTCCTAGCAAGGTAGTGTCGCATTTACATTCATATGAAGTGTAGACGAGGAATACATGACACTTCGCAAATCATATTATATCTTACTATGAAACATAGAAATGAGATGCGATATCGCGTTTTAAGAATCATATGAACTCTATTGCTACGATACGTAGACATCTGCAAACGCTATTTCCTTGCAAGGAAGTGTCGCATTTACATTCATATGAAGTGTCGACGAGGAATACATAACACTTCGCAAATCATATTATATCTTGCCATGAAACATAGAAATGAGATGCGATATCGCGTTTTAAGAAGCATTAGAACTCTATTCCTACGATACCTAGACATCTGCAGACGCTATTTCCTAGCAAGGTAGTGTCGCATTTACATTCATATGAAGTGTAGACGAGGAATACATGACACTTCGCAAATCATATTATATCTTACTATGAAACATAGAAATGAGATGCGATATCGCGTTTTAAGAAGCATTAGAAATCTATTGCTACGATACGTAGACATCTGCAAACGCCATTTCCTAGCGAGGAAGTGTCACATTCACATTCGTTTGAAGTGTAGACGAGGAATACATAACACTTCGCAAATCATGTTATATCTTACCATGAAACATAGAAATGAGATGCGATATCGCGTTTTAAGAATCATAAGAACTCTATTGCTACGATACGTAGACATTTGCAGACGCTATTTCCTAGCGAGGAAGTGTCGCATTTACATTCATTTGAAGTGTAGACGAGGAATACAGGACACTTCGCAAATCATATTATGTCTTACCATGAAACATAGAAATGAGATGCGATATCGCGTTATAAGAAGCATTAGAGCACTATTGCTACGATAGGTAGACACTTGCAAACGCTATTTCCTAGCAAAGAAGTCTCGCATTTACATTCATTTGAAGTATAGGCGAGGAATACATAACACTTCGCAAATAATATTACATCTTACCATGAAACATAGAAATGAGATGCGATGTCGCGTTTTAAGAAGCATTAGAACTCTATTGCTACGATACCTAGACATCTGCAGACGCCATTTCCTAGCAAGGAAGTGTCGCATTTACATTCATTTGAAGTGTGGACGAGGAATACATGATACTTCGCAAGTCATATTATATCTTACCATGAAACATAGAAATGAGAAGCGATATCGCGTTTTAAGAAGCATTTGAACTCTATTGCTTCGATTCGTAGACATCTGCAAACGCTATTTCCTTGCAGGGAAGTGTCGCATTTACATTCATTTGAAGTGTAGATGAGGAATACATGACACTTCGCAAATCATATTATATCTTACCATGAAACATAGAAATGAGATGCGAAATCTCGTTTTAAGAATCATAAGAACTCTATTGCTACGATACGTAGACATCTGCAAACGCTATTTCCTAGCGAGGAAGTATCGCATTCACATTCATTTGAAGTGTAGACGAGGAATACATAGCACTTCGCAAATCATGTTATATCTTACCATGAAACATAGAAATGAGATGCGATATCGCGTTTTAAGAATCATATGAACTCTGTTGCTACGATACGTAGACATCTGCAATCGCTATTTCCTTGCAAGGAAGTGTCGCATTTACATTCATATGAAGTGTCGACGAGGAATACATAACACTTCGCAAATCATATTATATCTTACCATGAAACATAGAAATGAGATGCGATATCGCGTTTTAAGAAGCATTAGAAATCTATTGCTACGATACGTAGACATCTGCAAACGCCATTTCCTAGCGAGGAAGTGTCACATTCACATTCGTTTGAAGTGTAGACGAGGAATACATAACACTTCGCAAATCATGTTATATCTTACCATGAAACATAGAAATGAGATGCGATATCGCGTTTTAAGAATCATAAGAACTCTATTGCTACGATACGTAGACATTTGCAGACGCTATTTCCTAGCGAGGAAGTGTCGCATTTACATTCATTTGAAGTGTAGACGAGGAATACAGGACACTTCGCAAATCATATTATGTCTTACCATGAAACATAGAAATGAGATGCGATATCGCGTTATAAGAAGCATTAGAGCACTATTGCTACGATAGGTAGACACTTGCAAACGCTATTTCCTAGCAAAGAAGTCTCGCATTTACATTCATTTGAAGTATAGGCGAGGAATACATAACACTTCGCAAATAATATTACATCTTACCATGAAACATAGAAATGAGATGCGATGTCGCGTTTTAAGAAGCATTAGAACTCTATTGCTACGATACCTAGACATCTGCAGACGCCATTTCCTAGCAAGGAAGTGTCGCATTTACATTCATTTGAAGTGTGGACGAGGAATACATGATACTTCGCAAGTCATATTATATCTTACCATGAAACATAGAAATGAGAAGCGATATCGCGTTTTAAGAAGCATTTGAACTCTATTGCTTCGATTCGTAGACATCTGCAAACGCTATTTCCTTGCAAGGAAGTGTCGCATTTACATTCATTTGAAGTGTAGATGAGGAATACATGACACTTCGCAAATCATATTATATCTTACCATGAAACATAGAAATGAGATGCGAAATCTCGTTTTAAGAATCATAAGAACTCTATTGCTACGATACGTAGACATCTGCAAACGCTATTTCCTAGCGAGGAAGTATCGCATTCACATTCATTTGAAGTGTAGACGAGGAATACATAGCACTTCGCAAATCATGTTATATCTTACCATGAAACATAGAAATGAGATGCGATATCGCGTTTTAAGAATCATATGAACTCTGTTGCTACGATACGTAGACATCTGCAATCGCTATTTCCTTGCAAGGAAGTGTCGCATTTACATTCATATGAAGTGTCGACGAGGAATACATAACACTTCGCAAATCATATTATATCTTACCATGAAACATAGAAATGAGATGCGATATCGCGTTTTAAGAAGCATTAGAACTCTATCGCTACGATACCTAGACATCTCCAGACACTATTTCCTAGCAAGGAAGTGTCGCATTTACATTCATTTGAAGTGTAGACGAGGAATACATGACACTTCGCAAATCATATTATATTATACCATGAAACATAGAAATGAGATGCGATATCGCGTTTTAAGAAGCATTAGAACTCTATCGCTACGATACCTAGACATCTCCAGACACTATTTCCTAGCAAGGAAGTGTCGCATTTACATTCATTTGAAGTGTAGACGAGGAATACATGACACTTCGCAAATCATATTATATTATACCATGAAACATAGAAATGAGATGCGATACCGCGTTTTAAGAAGCATTAGAAATCTATTGCTACGATACCTAGACATCTGCAGACGCTATTTCCTAGCAAGGAAGTGTCGCATTTACATTCATTTGAAGAGTAGACGAGGAATACATGCCACTTCGCAAATCATATTATATTATACCATGAAACATAGAAATGAGATGCGATACCGCGTTTTAAGAAGCATTAGAAATCTATTGCTACGATACCTAGACATCTGCAGACGCTATTTCCTAGCAAGGAAGTGTCGCATTTACATTCACTTGAAGAGTAGACGAGGAATACATGACACGTCGCAAATCATATTATATCTTACCATGAAACATAGAAATGAGATTCGATATCGCTTGTAAAGAAGCATTAGAACTCTATTGCAACGATACGCAGACATCTGCAAACGCTATTTCCTTGCAAGGAAGTGTCGCATTTACATTCATTTGAAGTGTAGACGAGGAATACATGACACTTCGCGATTCATATTGTATCTTATCATGAAACATAGAAATGAGATGCAATATCTCGTTTTAAGAAGCATTTCAACTCTATTGCTTCGGTACGTAGACATCTGCAAACGCAATTTCCTTGCAAGGAAGTGTCGCATTCACATTCATTTGAAGTGTAGACGAGGAATACATAACACTTCGCAAATCATATTATATCCTACCATGAAACATAGAAATGAGACGCGATATCGCGTTTTAAGAAGCATTAGAACTCTATCGCTACGATACCTAGACATCTCCAGACACTATTTCCCAGCAAGGAAGTGTCGCATTTACATTCATTTGAAGTGTAGACGAGGAATACATAACACTTCGCAAATCATATTATATCTTACCATGAAACATAGAAATGAGATGCGATATCAAGTTTTAAGAATCATAAGAACTCTATTGCTACGATACGTAGACATCTGCAAACGCTATTTCCTTGCAAGGAAGTGTCGCATTTACATTCATTTGAAGTGTAGAAGAGGAATACATGACACTTCGCAAATCATATTATATCTTACCATGAAAGATAGAAATGAGATGCGATATCGCGTTTTAAGAAGCATTAGAAAGCTAATGCTACGATACTTAGACATCTCCTGACACTATTTCCTAGCAAGGAAGTGTCGCATTTACATTCATTTGAAGTGTAGACGAGGAATACATAACACTTCGCAAATCACATTATATCCTACCATAAAACATAGAAGTGAGATGCGATATCGCGTTTTAAGAATCATAAGAACTCTATTGCTACGATATCTAGACATCTGCAAGCGCTATTTCCTAGCGAGGAAGTGTCGCATTTACACTCATTTGAAACGTATACGAGGAATGCATAACACTTCGCAATGAATATTATATCTTATCATGAAACATAGATATGAGATGCGATATCGCGTTTTATGAAGCGTTAGAACTCTATCGCTACGATACCTAGACATCTCCAGACACTATTTCCTAGCAAGGAAATGTCGCATTTACATTCATTTGAAGTGTAGACGAGGAATACATAACACTTCGCAAATCATATTATATCTTACCATGAAACATGGAAATGAGATGCGATATCGCGTTTTAAGAAGCATTAGAACTCTACTGCTACGATAGGTAGACATCTGCAAACGCTGTTTCCTTGCAAGGAAGAGTCACATTTACATTCATTTGAAGTGTAGAAGAGGAATACATGACACCTCGCAAATCATATTATATCTTACCATGAAAGATAGAAATGAGACGCGATATCGCGTTTTAAGTAGCATTAGAAAGCTAATGCTACGATACGTAGACATCTGCAATCGCCATTTCCTTGCAAGGAAGTGTCGCATTTACTTTCATTTGAATCGCAGACGAGGAATGCATAACACTTCGCAATGAATATTATATCTTATCATGAAACATAGAAATGAGATGCAATATCTCGTTTTAAGAAGCATTTCAACTCTATTGCTTCGGTACGTAGACATCTGCAAACGCTATTTCCTTGCAAGGAAGTGTCGCATTCACATTCATTTGAAGTGTAGACGAGGAATACATAACACTTCGCAAATCACATTATATCCTACCATGAAACATAGAAATGGGATGCGATATCGCGTTTTAAGAAGCATTAGAACTCTATCGCTACGATACCTAGACATCTCCAGACACTATTTCCTAGCAAGGAAGTGTCGCATTTACATTCATTTGAAGTGTAGACGAGGAATACATAACACTTCGCAAATCATATTATATCTTACCATGAAACATAGAAATTAGATGCGATATCAAGTTTTAAGAATCATAAGAACTCTATTGCTACGATACGTAGACATCTGTAATCGCTATTTCCTTGCAAGGAAGTGTCGCATTTACATTCATTTGAAGTGTCGACGAGGAATACATAACACTTCGCAAATCATATTATATCTTACCATGAAACATGGAAATGAGATGCGATATCGCGTTTTAAGAAGCATTAGAACTCTACTGCTACGATAGGTAGACATCTGCAAACGCTGTTTCCTTGCAAGGAAGAGTCACATTTACATTCATTTGAAGTGTAGAAGAGGAATACATGACACTTCGCAAATCATATTATATCTTACCATGAAAGATAGAAATGAGACGCGATATCGCGTTTTAAGAAGCATTAGAAAGCTAATGCTACGATACGTAGACATCTGCAACCGCTATTTCCTTGCAAGGAAGTGTCGCATTTACTTTCATTTGAATCGCAGACGAGGAATGCATAACACTTCGCAATGAATATTATATCTTATCACGAAACATAGAAATGAGATGCAATATCTCGTTTTAAGAAGCATTTGAACACTATTGCTACGATACCTAGACATCTGCAAACACTATTTCCTTGCAAGGAAGTGTCGCATTTACATTCATTTGAATCGTAGACGAGGAATGCATAATACTTCGCAATGAATATTATATCTTACCATGAAACATAGAAATGAGATCCGATATCGAGTTTTAAGAAGCATTAGAAATCTATTGCTACGATACCTAGACATCTGCAAACGCTATTTCCATGCAAGGAAGTTTCGCATTTACATTCATTTGAATCGTAGACGAGGAATGCATAACACTTCGCAATGAATATTATATCTTACCATGAAACATAGAAATGAGATGCGATATCAAGTTTTAAGAATCATAAGAACCCTATTGCTACGATACGTAGACATCTGCAAACGCTATTTCCTTGCAAGGAAGTGTCGCATTTACACTCATTTGAATCGTATACGAGGAATGCATAACACTTCGCAATGAATATTATATCTTATCATGAAACAAAGATATGAGATGCAATATCTCGTTTTAAGAAGCATTTGAACTCTATTGCTACGATACCTAGACATCTGCAGATGCTGTTTCCTAGCAAGGAAGTGTCGCATTTACATTCATTTGAAGTGTAGACGAGGAATACATGACACTTCGCAAATCATATTATATCTTACCATGAAACGTAGAAATGAGATGCGATATCGCGTTTTAAGAATCATAAGAACTCTATTGCTACGATACGTAGACATCTGCAAACGCTATTTCCTTGCAAGGAAGTGTCGCATTTACATCCATTTGAAGTGTAGACGAGGAATACATGACACTTCGCAAATCATATTATATCTTACCATGAAACATTGAAATGAGATGCGATATCGCGTTTTAAGAATCATAAGAACTCTATTGCTACGATACGTAGACATCTGCAAATGCTATTTCCTTGCTAGGAAGTGTCGCATTCACATTCATTTGAAGTGTAGACGAGGAATACATAACACTTTGCAAATCATATTATATCTTACCATGAAACATTGAAATGAGATGCGATATCGCGTTCTAAGAATCATAAGAACTCTACTGTTACGATACGTAGACATCTGCAGACGCTATTTCCTTGCAAGGAAGTGTCGCATTTACGTTCATTTGAATCGTAGACGAGGAATGCATAACACATCGCAATGAATATTATATCTTATCATGACACATAGATATGAGATGCAATATCTCGTTTTAAGAAGCATTTGAACTCTATTGCTTCGATACGTAGACATCTGCAAACGCTATTTCCTTGCAAGGAAGTGTCGCATTTACATTCATTTGAAGTGTAGACGAGGAATACATAACACTTCGCAAATCATATTATATCTTACCATGAAACATAGAAATGAGATGCGATATCGCGTTTTAAGAAGCATTTGAACTCTATTGCTTCGATACGTAGACATCTGCAAACGCTATTTCCTTGCAAGGAAGTGTCGCACTCACATTCATTTGAAGTGTAGACGAGGAGTACATAACACTTCGCAAATCATATTATATCTTACCATGAAACATTGAAATGAGATGCGATATCGCTTTTCAAGAATCATAAGAACTCTATTGTTACGATACGTAGACATCTGCAAACGCTATTTCCTTGCAGGGAAGTGTCGCATTTACGTTCATTTGAATCGTAGACGAGGAATGCATAACACTTCGCAATGAATATTATATCTTATCATGAAACATAGATATGAGATGCGATATCGCGTTTTAAGAATCATATGAACTCTATTGCTACGATACGTAGACATCTGCAAACGCCATTTGCTTGCAAGGAAGTGTCGCATTTACATTCATTTGAAGTGTAGACGAGGAATACATGATACTTCGCAAATCATATTATATCTTACCATGAAACATAGAAATGAGATGCGATATCGCGTTTTAAGAAGCATTAGAACTCTATTGTTACGATACGTAGACATCTGCAAACGCTATTTCCTTGCAAGGAAGTGTCGCATTTACATTCATTTGAAGTGCAGACGAGGAATACATAACACTTCGCAAATCATATTATATCTTACCATGAAACATAGAAATGAGATCCGATATCGCGTTGTAAGAATCATAAGAACTCTATTGCTACGATACGTAGACATCTGCAAACGCTATTTCCTTGCAGGGAAGTGTCGCATTTACATTCACTTGAAGTGTAGACGAGGAATACATGACACTTCGCAAATCATATTATATCTTACCATGAAACGTGGAAATGAGATGCGATATCGCGTTTTAAGTATCATAAGAACTCTATTGCTACGATACGTAGACATCTGCAAACGCTATTTCCTTGCAAGGAAGTGTCGCACTCACATTCATTTGAAGTGTAGACGAGGAGTACATAACACTTCGCAAATCATATTATATCTTACCATGAAACATTGAAATGAGATGCGATATCGCTTTTCAAGAATCATAAGAACTCTATTGTTACGATACGTAGACATCTGCAAACGCTATTTCCTTGCAGGGAAGTGTCGCATTTACGTTCATTTGAATCGTAGACGAGGAATGCATAACACTTCGCAATGAATATTATATCTTACCATTAAACATAGAAATGAGATGCGATATCGCGTTTTAAGAATCATAAGAACTCTATTGCTACGATACGTAGACATCTGCAAACGCTATTTCCTTGCAAGGAAGTGTCGCATTTACATTCATATGAAGTGTCGACGAGGAATACATAACACTTCGCAAATCATATTATATCTTACCATGAAACATAGAAATGAGATGCGATATCGCGTTTTAAGAAGCATTAGAACTCTATTCCTACGATACCTAGACATCTGCAGACGCTATTTCCTAGCAAGGTAGTGTCGCATTTACATTCATATGAAGTGTAGACGAGGAATACATGACACTTCGCAAATCATATTATATCTTACTATGAAACATAGAAATGAGATGCGATATCGCGTTTTAAGAAGCATTAGAAATCTATTGCTACGATACGTAGACATCTGCAAACGCCATTTCCTAGCGAGGAAGTGTCACATTCACATTCGTTTGAAGTGTAGACGAGGAATACATAACACTTCGCAAATCATGTTATATCTTACCATGAAACATAGAAATGATATGCGATATCGCGTTTTAAGAATCATAAGAACTCTATTGCCACGATACGTAGACATTTGCAGACGCTATTTCCTAGCGAGGAAGTGTCGCATTTACATTCACTTGAAGTGTAGACGAGGAATACATGACACTTCGCAAATCATATTATATCTTACCATGAAACGTGGAAATGAGATGCGATATCGCGTTTTAAGAATCATAAGAACTCTATTGCTACGATACGTAGACATTTGCAGACGCTATTTCCTAGCGAGGAAGTGTCGCATTTACATTCATTTGAAGTGTAGACGAGGAATACAGGACACTTCGCAAATCATATTATGTCTTACCATGAAACATAGAAATGAGATGCGATATCGCGTTATAAGAAGCATTAGAGCACTATTGCTACGATAGGTAGACACTTGCAAACGCTATTTCCTAGCAAAGAAGTCTCGCATTTACATTCATTTGAAGTATAGGCGAGGAATACATAACACTTCGCAAATAATATTACATCTTACCATGAAACATAGAAATGAGATGCGATGTCGCGTTTTAAGAAGCATTAGAACTCTATTGCTACGATACCTAGACATCTGCAGACGCCATTTCCTAGCAAGGAAGTGTCGCATTTACATTCATTTGAAGTGTGGACGAGGAATACATGATACTTCGCATGTCATATTATATCTTACCATGAAACATAGAAATGAGAAGCGATATCGCGTTTTAAGAAGCATTTGAACTCTATTGCTTCGATTCGTAGACATCTGCAAACGCTATTTCCTTGCAAGGAAGTGTCGCATTTACATTCATTTGAAGTGTAGATGAGGAATACATGACACTTCGCAAATCATATTATATCTTACCATGAAACATAGAAATGAGATGCGAAATCTCGTTTTAAGAATCATAAGAACTCTATTGCTACGGTACGTAGACATCTGCAACCGCTATTTCCTAGCGAGGAAGTATCGCATTCACATTCATTTGAAGTGTAGACGAGGAACACATAGCACTTCGCAAATCATGTTATATCTTACCATGAAACATAGAAATGAGATGCGATATCGCGTTTTAAGAATCATATGAACTCTGTTGCTACGATACGTAGACATCTGCAATCGCTATTTCCTTGCAAGGAAGTGTCGCATTTACATTCATATGAAGTGTCGACGAGGAATACATAACACTTCGCAAATCATATTATATCTTACCATGAAACATAGAAATGAGATGCGATATCGCGTTTTAAGAAGCATTAGAACTCTATCGCTACGATACCTAGACATCTGCAGACGCTATTTCCTGGCAAGGAGGTGTCGCATTTACATTCATTTGAAGTGTAGACGAGGAATACATAACACTTCGCAAATCATATTATATCTTACCATGAAACATAGAAATGAGAAGCGATATCGCGTTTTAAGTATCATAAGAACTCCATTGCTACGATACGTAGACATCTGCAAACGCTATTTCCTTGCAGGGAAGTGTCGCATTTACGTTCATTTGAATCGTAGACGAGGAATGCATAACACTTCGCAATGAATATTATATCTTATCATGAAACATAGATATGAGATGCGATATCGCGTTTTAAGAATCATATGAACTCTATTGCTACGATACGTAGACATCTGCAAACGCTATTTCCTTGCAAGGAAGTGTCGCATTTACATTCATATGAAGTGTCGACGAGGAATACATAACACTTCGCAAATCATATTATATCTTACCATGAAACATAGAAATGAGATGCGATATCGCGTTTTAAGAAGCATTAGAACTCTATTCCTACGATACCTAGACATCTGCAGACGCTATTTCCTAGCAAGGTAGTGTCGCATTTACATTCATATGAAGTGTAGACGAGGAATACATGACACTTCGCAAATCATATTATATCTTACTATGAAACATAGAAATGAGATGCGATATCGCGTTTTAAGAAGCATTAGAAATCTATTGCTACGATACGTAGACATCTGCAAACGCCATTTCCTAGCGAGGAAGTGTCACATTCACATTCGTTTGAAGTGTAGACGAGGAATACATAACACTTCGCAAATCATGTTATATCTTACCATGAAACATAGAAATGATATGCGATATCGCGTTTTAAGAATCATAAGAACTCTATTGCTACGATACGTAGACATTTGCAGACGCTATTTCCTAGCGAGGAAGTGTCGCATTTACATTCATTTGAAGTGTAGACGAGGAATACAGGACACTTCGCAAATCATATTATGTCTTACCATGAAACATAGAAATGAGATGCGATATCGCGTTATAAGAAGCATTAGAGCACTATTGCTACGATAGGTAGACACTTGCAAACGCTATTTCCTAGCAAAGAAGTCTCGCATTTACATTCATTTGAAGTATAGGCGAGGAATACATAACACTTCGCAAATAATATTACATCTTACCATGAAACATAGAAATGAGATGCGATGTCGCGTTTTAAGAAGCATTAGAACTCTATTGCTACGATACCTAGACATCTGCAGACGCCATTTCCTAGCAAGGAAGTGTCGCATTTACATTCATTTGAAGTGTGGACGAGGAATACATGATACTTCGCATGTCATATTATATCTTACCATGAAACATAGAAATGAGAAGCGATATCGCGTTTTAAGAAGCATTTGAACTCTATTGCTTCGATTCGTAGACATCTGCAAACGCTATTTCCTTGCAAGGAAGTGTCGCATTTACATTCATTTGAAGTGTAGATGAGGAATACATGACACTTCGCAAATCATATTATATCTTACCATGAAACATAGAAATGAGATGCGAAATCTCGTTTTAAGAATCATAAGAACTCTATTGCTACGGTACGTAGACATCTGCAACCGCTATTTCCTAGCGAGGAAGTATCGCATTCACATTCATTTGAAGTGTAGACGAGGAACACATAGCACTTCGCAAATCATGTTATATCTTACCATGAAACATAGAAATGAGATGCGATATCGCGTTTTAAGAATCATATGAACTCTGTTGCTACGATACGTAGACATCTGCAATCGCTATTTCCTTGCAAGGAAGTGTCGCATTTACATTCATATGAAGTGTCGACGAGGAATACATAACACTTCGCAAATCATATTATATCTTACCATGAAACATAGAAATGAGATGCGATATCGCGTTTTAAGAAGCATTAGAACTCTATCGCTACGATACCTAGACATCTGCAGACGCTATTTCCTGGCAAGGAGGTGTCGCATTTACATTCATTTGAAGTGTAGACGAGGAATACATAACACTTCGCAAATCATATTATATCTTACCATGAAACATAGAAATGAGAAGCGATATCGCGTTTTAAGTATCATAAGAACTCCATTGCTACGATACGTAGACATCTGCAAACGCTATTTCCTTGCAGGGAAGTGTCGCATTTACGTTCATTTGAATCGTAGACGAGGAATGCATAACACTTCGCAATGAATATTATATCTTATCATGAAACATAGATATGAGATGCGATATCGCGTTTTAAGAATCATATGAACTCTATTGCTACGATACGTAGACATCTGCAAACGCTATTTCCTTGCAAGGAAGTGTCGCATTTACATTCATATGAAGTGTCGACGAGGAATACATAACACTTCGCAAATCATATTATATCTTACCATGAAACATAGAAATGAGATGCGATATCGCGTTTTAAGAAGCATTAGAACTCTATTCCTACGATACCTAGACATCTGCAGACGCTATTTCCTAGCAAGGTAGTGTCGCATTTACATTCATATGAAGTGTAGACGAGGAATACATGACACTTCGCAAATCATATTATATCTTACTATGAAACATAGAAATGAGATGCGATATCGCGTTTTAAGAAGCATTAGAAATCTATTGCTACGATACGTAGACATCTGCAAACGCCATTTCCTAGCGAGGAAGTGTCACATTCACATTCGTTTGAAGTGTAGACGAGGAATACATAACACTTCGCAAATCATGTTATATCTTACCATGAAACATAGAAATGATATGCGATATCGCGTTTTAAGAATCATAAGAACTCTATTGCTACGATACGTAGACATTTGCAGACGCTATTTCCTAGCGAGGAAGTGTCGCATTTACATTCATTTGAAGTGTAGACGAGGAATACAGGACACTTCGCAAATCATATTATGTCTTACCATGAAACATAGAAATGAGATGCGATATCGCGTTATAAGAAGCATTAGAGCACTATTGCTACGATAGGTAGACACTTGCAAACGCTATTTCCTAGCAAAGAAGTCTCGCATTTACATTCATTTGAAGTATAGGCGAGGAATACATAACACTTCGCAAATAATATTACATCTTACCATGAAACATAGAAATGAGATGCGATGTCGCGTTTTAAGAAGCATTAGAACTCTATTGCTACGATACCTAGACATCTGCAGACGCCATTTCCTAGCAAGGAAGTGTCGCATTTACATTCATTTGAAGTGTGGACGAGGAATACATGATACTTCGCATGTCATATTATATCTTACCATGAAACATAGAAATGAGAAGCGATATCGCGTTTTAAGAAGCATTTGAACTCTATTGCTTCGATTCGTAGACATCTGCAAACGCTATTTCCTTGCAAGGAAGTGTCGCATTTACATTCATTTGAAGTGTAGATGAGGAATACATGACACTTCGCAAATCATATTATATCTTACCATGAAACATAGAAATGAGATGCGAAATCTCGTTTTAAGAATCATAAGAACTCTATTGCTACGGTACGTAGACATCTGCAACCGCTATTTCCTAGCGAGGAAGTATCGCATTCACATTCATTTGAAGTGTAGACGAGGAACACATAGCACTTCGCAAATCATGTTATATCTTACCATGAAACATAGAAATGAGATGCGATATCGCGTTTTAAGAATCATATGAACTCTGTTGCTACGATACGTAGACATCTGCAATCGCTATTTCCTTGCAAGGAAGTGTCGCATTTACATTCATATGAAGTGTCGACGAGGAATACATAACACTTCGCAAATCATATTATATCTTACCATGAAACATAGAAATGAGATGCGATATCGCGTTTTAAGAAGCATTAGAACTCTATCGCTACGATACCTAGACATCTGCAGACGCTATTTCCTGGCAAGGAGGTGTCGCATTTACATTCATTTGAAGTGTAGACGAGGAATACATAACACTTCGCAAATCATATTATATCTTACCATGAAACATAGAAATGAGAAGCGATATCGCGTTTTAAGTATCATAAGAACTCCATTGCTACGATACGTAGACATCTGCAAACGCTATTTCCTTGCAGGGAAGTGTCGCATTTACGTTCATTTGAATCGTAGACGAGGAATGCATAACACTTCGCAATGAATATTATATCTTATCATGAAACATAGATATGAGATGCGATATCGCGTTTTAAGAATCATATGAACTCTATTGCTACGACACGTAGACATCTGCAAACGCTATTTCCTTGCAAGGAAGTGTCGCATTTACATTCATTTGAAGTGTAGACGAGGAATACATGATACTTCGCAAATCATATTATATCTTACCATGAAACATATAAATGAGATGCGATATCGCGTTTTAAGAAGCATTAGAACTCTATTGTTACGATACGTAGACATCTGCAAACGCTATTTCCTTGCAAGGAAGTGTCGCATTTACATTCATTTGAATCGTGGACGAGGAATGCATAACACTTCGCAATGAATATTATATCTTATCATGAAACATAGATATCAGATGCAATATCTCGTTTTAAGAAGCATTTCAACTCTATTGCTTCGGTACGTAGACATCTGCAAACGCTATTTCCTTGCAAGGAAGTGTCGCATTTACATTCATTTGAAGTGTAGAAGAGGAATACATGACACTTCGCAAATCATATTATATCTTACCATGAAAGATAGAAATGAGACGCGATATCGCGTTTTAAGAAGCATTAGAACTCTATCGCTACGATACCTAGACATCTCCAGACACTATTTCCTAGCAAGGAAGTGTCGCATTTACATTCATTTGAAGTGTAGACGAGGAATACATAACACTTCGCAAATCATATTATATCCTACCATAAAACATAGAAGTGAGATGCGATATCGCGTTTTAAGAATCATAAGAACTCTATTGCTACGATAGGTAGACATCTGCAAACGCTATTTCCTTGCAAGGAAGTGTCGCATTTACACTCATTTGAATCGTATACGAGGAATGCATAACACTTCGCAATGAATATTATATCTTATCATGAAACATAGATATGAGATGCAATATCTCGTTTTAAGAAGCATTTGAACTCTATTGCTACGATACCTAGACATCTGCAAACACTATTTCCTTGCAAGGAAGTGTCGCATTTACATTCATTTGAATCGTAGACGAGGAACGCATAACACTTCGCAATGAATATTATATCTTACCATGAAACATAGAAATGAGATCCGATATCGAGTTTTAAGAAGCATTAGAAATCTATTGCTACGATACGTAGACATCTGCAAACGCTATTTCCTTGCAAGGAAGTGTCGCATTTACATTCATTTGAAGTGTAGACGAGGAATACATGACACTTCGCAAATCATATTATATCTTTCCATGAAACATAGAAATGAGATGCGATATCGCGTTTTATGAAGCATTAGAACTCTATCGCTACGATACCTAGACATCTCCAGACACTATTTCCTAGCAAGGAAGTGTCGCATTTACATTCATTTGAAGTGTAGACGAGGAATACATGACACTTCGCAAATCATATTATATTATACCATGAAACATAGAAATGAGATGCGATACCGCGTTCTAAGAAGCATTAGAAATCTATTGCTACGATACCTAGACATCTGCAGACGCTATTTCCTAGCAAGGAAGTGTCGCATTTACATTCATTTGAAGAGTAGACGAGGAATACATAACAAGTCGCAAATCAGATTATATCTTACCATGAAACATAGAAATGAAATGCGATATCGCGTTTTAAGAAGCATTAGAACTCTATTGCTACGATAGGTAGACATCTGCAAACGCTATTTCCTTGCAAGGAAGTGTCGCATTTACACTCATTTGAATCGTATACGAGGAATGCATAACACTTCGCAATGAATATTATATCTTATCATGAAACATAGATATGAGATGCAATATCTCGTTTTAAGAAGCATTTGAACTCTATTGCTACGATACCTAGACATCTGCAGACGCTGTTTCCTAGCAAGGAAGTGTCGCATTTACATTCATTTGAAGTGTAGACGAGGAATAAATGACACTTCGCAAATCATATTATATCATACCATGAAACATAGAAAAGAGATGCGATACCGCGTTTTAAGAAGCATTAGAAATCTATTGCTACGATACCTAGACATCTGCAAACGCTATTTCCATGCAAGGAAGTGTCGCATTTACATTCATTTGAAGTGTAGACGAGGAATACATGACACTTCGCGAATCATATTATATCTTATCATGAAACATAGATATGAGATGCAATATCCCGTTTTAAGAATCATATGAAATCTATCGCTACGATACGTAGACATCTGCAATCGCTATTTCCTTGCAAGGAAGTGTCGCATTTACATTCATTTGAAGTGTAGACGAGGAATACATGACACTTCGCGAATCATATTGTATCTTATCATGAAACATAGAAATGAGATGCAATATCTCGTTTTAAGAAGCATTTCAACTCTATTGCTTCGGTACGTAGACATCTGCAAACGCTATTTCCTTGCAAGGAAGTGTCGCATTCACATTCATTTGAAGTGTAGACGAGGAATACATAACACTTCGCAAATCATATTATATCCTACCATGAAACATAGAAATGAGACGCGATATCGCGTTTTAAGAAGCATTAGAACTCTATCGCTACGATACCTAGACATCTCCAGACACTATTTCCCAGCAAGGAAGTGTCGCATTTACATTCATTTGAAGTGTAGACGAGGAATACATAACACTTCGCAAATCATATTATATCTTACCATGAAACATAGAAATGAGATGCGATATCAAGTTTTAAGAATCATAAGAACTCTATTGCTACGATACGTAGACATCTGCAAACGCTATTTCCTTGCAAGGAAGTGTCGCATTTACATTCATTTGAAGTGTAGAAGAGGAATACATGACACTTCGCAAATCATATTATATCTTACCATGAAAGATAGAAATGAGACGCGATATCGCGTTTTAAGAAGCATTAGAAAGCTAATGCTACGATACGTAGACATCTGCAAACGCTATTTCCTAGCGAGGAAGTATCGCATTCACATTCATTTGAAGTGCAGACGAGGAATACATAACACTTCGCAAATCATGTTATATCTTACCATGAAACATAGAAATGAGATGCGATATCGCGTTTTATGAAGTATTAGAACTCTATCGCTACGATACCTAGACATCTCCAGACACTATTTCCTAGCAAGGAAGTGTCGCATTTACATTCATTTGAATCGTAGACGAGGAATGCATAACACTTTGCACTGAATATTATATCTTATCACGAATCATAGATATGGGTTGCAATATCTCGTTTTAAGAAGCATTTGAACTCTATTGCTTCGATACGTAGACATCTGCAAACGCTACTTCCTTGCAAGGAAGTGTCGCATTTACATTCATTTGAAGTGTAGACTAGGAATACATAACACTTCGCAAATCATATTATATCTTATCATGAAACATAGATATGAGATTCGATATCGCGTTTTAAGAAGCATTAGAACTCTATCGCTACGATACGTAGACATCTGCAATCGCTATTTCCTTGCAAGGAAGAGTCGCATTTACTTTCATTTGAATCGCAGACGAGGAATGCATAACACTTCGCAATGAATTTTATATCTTATCATGAAACATAGAAATGAGATGCAATATCTCGTTTTAAGAAGCATTTCAACTCTATTGCTTCGGTACGTAGACATCTGCAAACGCTATTTCCTTGCAAGGAAGTGTCGCATTCACATTCATTTGAAGTGTAAACGAGGAATACATAACACTTCGCAAATCATATTATATCCTACCATGAAACATAGAAATGAGATGCGATATCGCGTTTTAAGAAGCATTAGAACTCTATCGCTACGATACTTAGACATCTCCAGACACTATTTCCTAGCAAGGAAGTGTCGCATTTACATTCATTTGAAGTGTAGACGAGGAATACATAACACTTCGCAAATCACATTATATCCTACCATAAAACATAGAAGTGAGATGCGATATCGCGTTTTAAGAATCATAAGAACTCTATTGCTACGATATCTAGATATCTGCAAGCGCTATTTCCTAGCGAGGAAGTGTCGCATTTACACTCATTTGAAACGTATACGAGGAATGCATAACACTTCGCAATGAATATTATATCTTATCATGAAACATAGATATGAGATGCGATATCGCGTTTTATGAAGCATTAGAACTCTATCGCTACGATACCTAGACATCTCCAGACACTATTTCCTAGCAAGGAAATGTCGCATTTACATTCATTTGAAGTGTAGACGAGGAATACATAACACTTCGCAAATCATATTATATCTTACCATGAAACATAGAAATGAGATGCGATATCAAGTTTTAAGAATCATAAGAACTCTATTGCTACGATACGTAGACATCTGCAATCGCTATTTCCTTGCAAGGAAGTGTCGCATTTACATTCATTTGAAGTGTAGACGAGTAATACATAACACTTCGCAAATCATATTATATCTTACCATGAAACATGGAAATGAGATGCGATATCGCGTTTTAAGAAGCATTAGAACTCTACTGCTACGATAGGTAGACATCTGCAAACGCTGTTTCCTTGCAAGGAAGAGTCACACTTACATTCATTTGAAGTGTAGAAGAGGAATACATGACACCTCGCAAATCATATTATATCTTACCATGAAAGATAGAAATGAGACGCGATATCGCGTTTTAAGTAGCATTAGAAAGCTAATGCTACGATACGTAGACATCTGCAATCGCCATTTCCTTGCAAGGAAGTGTCGCATTTACTTTCATTTGAATCGCAGACGAGGAATGCATAACACTTCGCAATGAATATTATATCTTATCATGAAACATAGAAATGAGATGCAATATCTCGTTTTAAGAAGCATTTCAACTCTATTGCTTCGGTACGTAGACATCTGCAAACGCTATTTCCTTGCAAGGAAGTGTCGCATTCACATTCATTTGAAGTGTAGACGAGGAATACATAACACTTCGCAAATCACATTATATCCTACCATGAAACATAGAAATGGGATGCGATATCGCGTTTTAAGAAGCATTAGAACTCTATCGCTACGATACCTAGACATCTCCAGACACTATTTCCTAGCAAGGAAGTGTCGCATTTACATTCATTTGAAGTGTAGACGAGGAATACATAACACCTCGCAAATCATATTATATCCTACCATAAAACATAGAAGTGAGATGCGATATCGCGTTTTAAGAATCATAAGAACTCTATTGCTACGATACGTAGACATCTGCAAGCGCTATTTCCTAGCGAGGAAGTGTCGCATTTACACTCATTTGAATCGTATACGAGGAATGCATAACACTTCGCAATGAATATTATATCTTATCATGAAACATAGATATGAGATGCGATATCGCGTTTGATGAAGCATTAGAACTCTATCGCTACGATACCTAGACATCTCCAGACACTATTTCCTAGCAAGGAAGTGTCGCATTTACATTCATTTGAAGTGTAGACGAGGAATACATAACACTTCGCAAATCATATTATATCTTACCATGAAACATAGAAATGAGATGCGATATCAAGTTTTAAGAATCATAAGAACTCTATTGCTACGATACGTAGACATCTGTAATCGCTATTTCCTTGCAAGGAAGTGTCGCATTTACATTCATTTGAAGTGTAGACGAGGAATACATAACACTTCGCAAATCACATTATATCCTACCATAAAACATAGAAGTGAGATGCGATATCGCGTTTTAAGAATCATAAGAACTCTATTGCTACGATATCTAGACATCTGCAAGCGCTATTTCCTAGCGAGGAAGTGTCGCATTTACACTCATTTGAAACGTATACGAGGAATGCATAACACTTCGCAATGAATATTATATCTTATCATGAAACATAAATATGAGATGCGATATCGCGTTTTATGAAGCATTAGAACTCTATCGCTACGATACCTAGACATCTCCAGACACTATTTCCTAGCAAGGAAATGTCGCATTTACATTCATTTGAAGTGTAGACGAGGAATACATAACACTTCGCAAATCATATTATATCTTACCATGAAACATAGAAATGAGATGCGATATCAAGTTTTAAGAATCATAAGAACTCTATTGCTACGATACGTAGACATCTGCAATCGCTATTTCCTTGCAAGGAAGTGTCGCATTTACATTCATTTGAAGTGTAGACGAGGAATACATAACACTTCGCAAATCATATTATATCTTACCATGAAACATGGAAATGAGATGCGATATCGCGTTTTAAGAAGCATTAGAACTCTACTGCTACGATAGGTAGACATCTGCAAACGCTGTTTCCTTGCAAGGAAGAGTCACACTTACATTCATTTGAAGTGTAGAAGAGGAATACATGACACCTCGCAAATCATATTATATCTTACCATGAAAGATAGAAATGAGACGCGATATCGCGTTTTAAGTAGCATTAGAAAGCTAATGCTACGATACGTAGACATCTGCAATCGCCATTTCCTTGCAAGGAAGTGTCGCATTTACTTTCATTTGAATCGCAGACGAGGAATGCATAACACTTCGCAATGAATATTATATCTTATCATGAAACATAGAAATGAGATGCAATATCTCGTTTTAAGAAGCATTTCAACTCTATTGCTTCGGTACGTAGACATCTGCAAACGCTATTTCCTTGCAAGGAAGTGTCGCATTCACATTCATTTGAAGTGTAGACGAGGAATACATAACACTTCGCAAATCACATTATATCCTACCATGAAACATAGAAATGGGATGCGATATCGCGTTTTAAGAAGCATTAGAACTCTATCGCTACGATACCTAGACATCTCCAGACACTATTTCCTAGCAAGGAAGTGTCGCCTATACATTCATTTGAAGTGTAGACGAGGAATACATAACACTTCGCAAATCATATTATATCCTACCATAAAACATAGAAGTGAGATGCGATATCGCGTTTTAAGAATCATAAGAACTCTATTGCTACGATACGTAGACATCTGCAAGCGCTATTTCCTAGCGAGGAAGTGTCGCATTTACACTCAATTGAATCGTATACGAGGAATGCATAACACTTCGCAATGAATATTATATCTTATCATGAAACATAGATATGAGATGCGATATCGCGTTTGATGAAGCATTAGAACTCTATCGCTACGATACCTAGACATCTCCAGACACTATTTCCTAGCAAGGAAGTGTCGCATTTACATTCATTTGAAGTGTGGACGAGGAATACATAACACTTCGCAAATCATATTATATCTTACCATGAAACATAGAAATGAGATGCGATATCAAGTTTTAAGAATCATAAGAACTCTATTGCTACGATACGTAGACATCTGTAATCGCTATTTCCTTGCAAGGAAGTGTCGCATTTACATTCATTTGAAGTGTAGACGAGGAATACATAACACTTCGCAATGAATATTATATCTTATCATGAAACAAAGATATGAGATGCAATATCTCGTTTGAAGAAGCATTTGAACTCTATTGCTACGATACCTAGACATCTGCAGACGCTGTTTCCTAGCAAGGAAGTGTCGCATTTACATTCATTTGAAGTGTAGACGAGGAATACATGACACTTCGCAAATCATATTATATCTTACCATGAAACAAAGAAATGAGATGCGATATCGCGTTTTAAGAATCATTAGACATCTATTGCTACGATACGTAGACATCAGCAGACGCTATTTCATTGGAAGGAAGTGTCGCATTTACATTCATTTGAATCGTATACGAGGAATGCATAACACTTCGCAATGAATATTATATCTTATCATGAAACATAGATATGAGATGCAATATCTCGTTTTAAGAAGCATTTGAACTCTATTGCTACGATACCTAGACATCTGCAAACACTATTTCGTTGCAAGGAAGTGTCGCATTTACATTCATTTGAATCGTAGACGAGGAATGCATAACACTTCGCAATGAATATTATATCTTATCATGAAACATAGATATGAGATGCAATATCTCGTTTTAAGAAGCATTTGAACACTATTGCTACGATACCTAGACATCTGGAGACGCTATTTCCTGGCAAGGAAGTGTCGCATTTACATTCACTTGAAGTGTAGACGAGGAATACATGACACTTCGCAAATCAAATTATATCTTACCATGAAACATAGAAATGAGATGCGATATCGCGTTTTAAGAAGCATTAGAAATCTATTGCTACGATACCTAGACATCTGCAAACGCTATTTCCATGCAAGGAAGTTTCGCATTTACATTCATTTGAATCGTAGACGAGGAATGCATAACACTTCGCAATGAATATTATATCTTATCATGAAACATAGATATGAGATGCAATATCTTGTTTTAAGAAGCATTTGAACTCTATTGCTACGATACCTAGACATCTGCAGACGCTGTTTCCTAGCAAGGAAGTGTCGCATTTACATTCATTTGAAGTGTGGACGAGGAATAAATGACACTTCGCAAATCATATTATATCTTACCATGAAACATAGAAATGAGATGCGATACCGCGTTTTAAGTATCATAAGAACTCCATTGCTACGATACGTAGACATCTGCAAACGCTATTTCCTTGCAAGGAAGTGTCGCATTTACACTCATTTAAATCGTATACGAGGAATGCATAACACTTCGCAATGAATATTATATCTTATTATGAAACATAGATATGAGATGCAATATCTCGTTTTAAGAAGCATTTGAACTCTATTGCTACGATACGTAGACATCTGCAGACGCTATTTGCTTGCAAGGAAGTGTCGCATTTACATTAATTTCAATCGTATACGAGGAATGCATAACACTTCGCAATGAATATTATATCTTACCATGAAACATAGAAATGTGATGCGATATCGCGTTTTATGAAGCATTAGAACTCTATTGCTACGATACCTAGACATCTGCAAACACTATTTCCTTGCAAGGAAGTGTCGCATTTACATTCATTTGAATCGTAGACGAGGAATGCATAACACTTCGCAATGAATATTATATCTTACCATGAAACATAGAAATGAGATCCGATATCGAGTTTTAAGAAGCATTAGAAATCTATTGCTACGATACGTAGGCATCTGCAAACGCCATTTCCTTGCAAGGAAGTGTCGCATTTACATTCATTTGAAGTGTAGACGAGGAATACATGACACTTCGCAAATCATATTATATCTTTCCATGAAACATAGAAATGAGATGCGATATCGCGTTTTATGAAGCATTCGAACTCTATGGCTACGATACCTAGACATCTCCAGACACTATTTCCTAGCAAGGAAGTGTCGCATTTACATTCATTTGAAGTGTAGACGAGGAATACATAACACTTCGCAAATCATATTATATCTTACCATGAAACATAGAAATGAGATGCGATATCAAGTTTTAAGAATCATAAGAACCCTATTGCTACGATACGTAGACATCTGCAAACGCTATTTCCTTGCAAGGAAGTGTCGCATTTACACTCATTTGAATCGTATACGAGGAATGCATAACACTTCGCAATGAATATTATATCTTATCATGAAACAAAGATATGAGATGCAATATCTCGTTTTATGAAGCATTTGAACTCTATTGCTACGATACCTAGACATCTGCAGATGCTGTTTCCTAGCAAGGAAGTGTCGCATTTACATTCATTTGAAGTGTAGACGAGGAATACATGACACTTCGCAAATCATATTATATCTTACCATGAAACAAAGAAATGAGAAGCGATATCGCGTTTTAAGAATCATTAGACATCTATTGCTACGATACGTAGACATCAGCAGACGCTATTTCATTGGAAGGAAGTGTCGCATTTACATTCATTTGAATCGTATACAAGGAATGCATAACACTTCGCAATGAATATTATATCTTATCATGAAACATAGATATGAGATGCAATATCTCGTTTTAAGAAGCATTTGAACTCTATTGCTACGATACCTAGACATCTGCAAACACTATTTCCTTGCAAGGAAGTGTCGCATTTACATTCATTTGAATCGTAGACGAGGAATGCATAACACTTCGCAATGAATATTATATCTTATCATGAAACATAGATATGAGATGCAATATCTCGTTTTAAGAAGCATTTGAACTCTATTGCTACGGTACCTAGACATCTGGAGACGCTATTTCCTGGCAAGGAAGTGTCGCATTTACATTCACTTGAAGTGTAGACGAGGAATACATGACACTTCGCAAATCAAATTATATCTTACCATGAAACATAGAAATGAGATGCGATATCGCGTTTTAAGAAGCATTAGAAATCTATTGCTACGATACCTAGACATCTGCAAACGCTATTTCCATGTAAGGAAGTTTCGCATTTACATTCATTTGGATCGTAGACGAGGAATGCATAACACTTCGCAATGAATATTATATCTTATTATGAAACATAGATATGAGATGCAATATCTCGTTTTAAGAAGCATTTGAACTCTATTGCTACGATACGTAGACATCTGCAGACGCTATTTCCTTGCAAGGAAGTGTCGCATTTACATTAATTTCAATCGTATACGAGGAATGCATAACACTTCGCAAATCATATTATATCTTACCATGAAACAAAGAAATGAGATGCGATATCGCGTTATAAGAATCATTAGACATCTATTGCTACGATACGTAGATATCAGCAGACGCTATTTCATTGGAAGGAAGTGTCGCATTTACATTCATTTGAATCGTATACAAGGAATGCATAACACTTCGCAATGAATATTATATCTTATCATGAAACATAGATATGAGATGCAATATCTCGTTTTAAGAAGCATTTGAACTCTATTGCTACGATACCTAGACATCTGCAAACACTATTTCCTTGCAAGGAAGTGTCGCATTTACATTCATTTGAATCGTAGACGAGGAATGCATAACACTTCGCAATGAATATTATATCTTATCATGAAACATAGATATGAGATGCAATATCTCGTTTTAAGAAGCATTTGAACTCTATTGTTACGGTACCTAGACATCTGGAGACGCTATTTCCTGGCAAGGAAGTGTCGCATTTACATTCACTTGAAGTGTAGACGAGGAATACATGACACTTCGCAAATCAAATTATATCTTACCATGAAACATAGAAATGAGATGCGATATCGCGTTTTAAGAAGCATTAGAAATCTATTGCTACGATACCTAGACATCTGCAAACGCTATTTCCATGCAAGGAAGTTTCGCATTTACATTCATTTGGATCGTAGACGAGGAATGCATAACACTTCGCAATGAATATTATATCTTATTATGAAACATAGATATGAGATGCAATATCTCGTTTTAAGAAGCATTTGAACTCTATTGCTACGATACGTAGACATCTGCAGACGCTATTTCCTTGCAAGGGAGTGTCGCATTTACATTAATTTCAATCGTATACGAGGAATGCATAACACTTCGCAATGAATATTATATCTTACCATGAAACATAGAAACGTGATGCGATATCGCGTTTTATGAAGCATTAGAACTCTATTGCTACGATACCTAGACATCTGCAAACGCTATTTCCTAGCAAGGAAGTGTCGCATTTACATTCATTTGAAGTGTAGACGAGGAATACATAGCACTTCGCAAATCATATTATATCTTACCATGGAACATAGAAATGAGATGCGATATCGCGTTTTAGGAAGCATTAGAACTCTATTGCTACGATACCTAATCATCTGCAAACGCTATTTCCTTGCAAGGAAGTGTCGCATTTTCATTCATTTGAATCGTAGACGAGGAATGCATAACACTTCGCAATGAATATTATATCTCATCATGAAACATAGATATGAGATGCGATATCGCGCTTTAAGAAGCATTAGAACTCTACTGCTACGATAGGTAGACATCTGCAAACGCTGTTTCCTTGCAAGGAAGTGTCACATTTACATTCATTTGAAGTGTAGAAGAGGAATACATGACACTTCGCAAATCATATTATATCTTACCATGAAAGATAGAAATGAGAAGCGATATCGCGTTTTAAGAATCATTAGACATCTATTGCTACGATACGTAGACATCAGCAGACGCTATTTCATTGGAAGGAAGTGTCGCATTTACATTCATTTGAATCGTATACAAGGAATGCATAACACTTCGCAATGAATATTATATCTTATCATGAAACATAGATATGAGATGCAATATCTCGTTTTAAGAAGCATTTGAACTCTATTGCTACGATACCTAGACATCTGCAAACACTATTTCCTTGCAAGGAAGTGTCGCATTTACATTCATTTGAATCGTAGACGGGGAATGCATAACACTTCGCAATGAATATTATATCTTATCATGAAACATAGATATGAGATGCAATATCTCGTTTTAAGAAGCATTTGAACTCTATTGCTACGGTACCTAGACATCTGGAGACGCTATTTCCTGGCAAGGAAGTGTCGCATTTACATTCACTTGAAGTGTAGACGAGGAATACATAACACTTCGCAAATAATATTATATCTTACCATGAAACATAGAAATGAGATTCGATATCGCGTTTATGAAGCATTAGAACTCTATTGCTACGATACGTAGACATCTGCAAACGCTATTTCCTTGCTAGGAAGTGTCGCATCTTCATTCATTTGAAGTGTAGACGAGGAATACATAACACTTCGCAAATCATGTTATATCTTACCATAAAACATAGAAATGAGATGCGATATCGCGTTTTAAGAATCATATGAACTCTATTGCTACGATACGTAGACATCTGCAATCGCTATTTCCTTGCAAGGAAGTGTCGCATTTACTTTCATTTGAATCGCAGACGAGGAATGCATAACACTTCGCAATGAATATTATATCTTATCATGAAACATAGAAATGAGATGCAATATCTCGTTTTAAGAAGCATTTGAACTCAATTGCTTCGGTACGTAGACATCTGCAAACGCTATTTCCTTGCAAGGAAGTATCGCATTCACATTTATTTGAAGTGTAGACGAGGAATACAAAACACTTCGCAAGTCATATTACATCTTACCATGAAACATAGAAATGAGATGCGATATCGCGTTTTAAGAAGCATTAGAACTCTACTGCTACAATAGGTAGACATATGCAAACGCTATTTCCTTGCAAGGAAGTGTCGCATTTACATTCACTTGAAGTGTAGACGAGGAATACATCACACTTCGCGAATCATATTATATCTTACCATGAAACATAGAAATGAGATGCGATATTGTGCTTTGAGAAGCATTAGAACTCTATTGCTACGATACGTAGACATCTGCAAACGCTCTTTCCTTGCAAGGACGTGTCGCATTTACGTTCATTTGAATCATAGACGAGGAATGCATAACACTTCGCAATGAATATTATATCTTATCATGAAACATAAATATGAGATGCAATATCTCGTTTTAAGAAGCATTTCAACTCTATTGCTTCGATACGTAGACATTTGCAAACGCTATTTCTTTGCAAGGAAGTGTCGCATTTACATTCATTTGAAGTGTAGACGAGGAATACATAACACTTGGCAAATCATATTATATCTTACCATGAAACATAGAACTGAGATGCGATATCGCGTTTTAAGAAGCATTAGAACTCTATTGCTACGATACCTAGACATCTGCAAACGCTATTTCCTTGCAAGGAAGTGTCGCATTTACATTCATTTGAATCGTAGACGAGGAATGCATAACACTTCGCAATGAATATTAAATCTTACCATGAAACATAGAAATGAGATGCGATATCGCGTTTTAAGAATCATATGAACTCTATTGCTACGATACGTAGACATCTGCAATCGCTATTTCCTTGCAAGGAAGTGTCGCATTTACTTTCATTTGAATAGCAGACGAGGAATGCATAACACTTCGCAATGAATATTATATCTTATCATGAAACATAGAAATGAGATGCAATATCTCGTTTTAAGAAGCATTTGAACTCAATTGCTTCGGTACGTAGACATCTGCAAACGCTATTTCCTTGCAAGGAAGTGTCGCATTCACATTTATTTGAAGTGTAGACGAGGAATACATAACACTTCGCAAGTCATAATATATCTTACCATGAAACATAGAAATGAGATGCGATATCGCGTTTTAAGAAACATTAGAACTCTATCGCTACGATACCTAGACATCTGCAGACGTTATTTCCTTTCAAGGAAGTGCCGCATTTACATTCAATTGAATCGTATACGAGGAATACATAACACTTCGCAAATCATATTATATCTTACCATGAAACATACAAATGAGATGCGATATCGCGTTTTAAGAAGCATTAGAACTCTATTGCTACGATACGTAGACATCTGCACACGCTATTTCCTTGCTAGGAAGTGTCGCATTTTCATTCATTTGAAGTGTAGACGAGGAATACATAACACTTCGCAAATAATATTATATCTTACCATGAAACATAGAAATGAGATTCGATATCGCGTTTTAAGAAGCATTAGAACTCTATTGCTACGATACGTAGACATCTGCAAACGCTATTTCCTTGCTAGGAAGTGTCGCATATTCATTCATTTGAAGTGTAGACGAGGAATACATAACACTTCGCAAATCATGTTATATCTTACCATGAAACATAGAAATGAGATGCGATATCGCGTTTTAAGAATCATATGAACTCTATTGCTACGATACCTAGACATCTGCAAACGCTCTTTCCTTGCAAGGAAGTGTCGCATTAACATTCATATGAAGTGTAGACGAGGAATACATAACACTTCGCAAATAATATTATATCTTACCATGAAACATACAAATGAGATGCGATATCGCGTTTTAAGAATCATAAGAACTCTATTGCTACGATACGTAGACAGCTGCAAACGCTCTTTCCTTGCAAGGAAGTGTCGCATTAACATTCATATGAAGTGTAGACGAGGAATACATAACACTTCGCAAATAATATTATATCTTACCATGAAACATAGAAATGAGATTCGATATCGCGTTTTAAGAAGCATTAGAACTCTATTGCTACGATACGTAGACATCTGCAAACGCTATTTCCTTGCTAGGAAGTGTCGCATTTTCATTCATTTGAAGTGTAGACGAGGAATGCATAACACTTCGCAAATCATGTTATATCTTACCATGAAACATAGAAATGAGATGCGATATCGCGTTTTAAGAATCATATGAACTCTATTGCTACGATACGTAGACATCTGCAATCGCTATTTCCTTGCAAGGAAGTGTCGCAATTACTTTCATTTGAATCGTAGACGAGGAATACATAACACTTCGCAAATCATATTATATCTTACCATGAAACATAGAAATGAGATGCGATATCGCGTTTTAGGAAGCATTAGAACTCTATTGCTACTATACCTAGACATCTGCAAACGCTATTTCCTTGCAAGGAAGTGTCGCATTTACTTTCATTTGAATCGCAGACGAGGAATGCATAACACTTCGCAATGAATATTATATCTTATCATGAAACATAGATATGAGATGCAATATCTCGTTTTAAGAAGCATTTGAACTCTATTGCTACGGTACCTAGACATCTGGAGACGCTATTTCCTGGCAAGGAAGTGTCGCATTTACATTCACTTGAAGTGTAGACGAGGAATACATGACACTTCGCAAATCAAATTATATCTTACCATGAAACATAGAAATGAGATGCGATATCGCGTTTTAAGAAGCATTAGAAATCTATTGCTACGATACCTAGACATCTGCAAACGCTATTTCCATGCAAGGAAGTTTCGCATTTACATTCATTTGAATCGTAGACGAGGAATGCATATCACTTCGCAATGAATATTATATCTTATTATGAAACATAGATATGAGATGCAATATCTCGTTTTAAGAAGCATTTGAACTCTATTGCTACGATACGTAGACATCTGCAGACGCTATTTCCTTGCAAGGAAGTGTCGCATTTACATTAATTTCAATCGTATACGAGGAATGCATAACACTTCGCAATGAATATTATATCTTACCATGAAACATAGAAATGTGATGCGATATCGCGTTTTATGAAGCATAAGAACTCTATTGCTACGATACCTAGACATCTGCAAACGCTATTTCCTTGCAAGGAAGTGTCGCATTTTCATTCATTTGAAGTGTAGACGAGGAATACATAACACTTCGCAAATCATGTTATATCTTACCATGAAACATAGAAATGAGATGCGATATCGCGTTTTAAGAATCATATGAACTCTATTGCTACGATACCTAGACATCTGGAGACGCTATTTCCTAGCAAGGAAGTGACGCATTTACATTCATTTGAAGTGTAGACGAGGAATACATAGCACTTCGCAAATCATATTATATCTTACCATGGAACATAGAAATGAGATGCGATATCGCGTTTTAGGAAGCATTAGAACTCTATTGCTACGATACCTAATCATCTGCAAACGCTATTTCCTTGCTAGGAAGTGTCGCATTTTCATTCATTTGAATCGTAGACGAGGAATGCATAACACTTCGCAATGAATATTATATCTCATCATGAAACATAGATATGAGATGCGATATCGCGCTTTAAGAAGCATTAGAACTCTACTGCTACGATAGGTAGACATCTGCAAACGCTGTTTCCTTGCAAGGAAGTGTCACATTTACTTTCATTTGAAGTGTAGAAGAGGAATACATGACACTTCGCAAGTCATAATATATCTTACCATGAAACATAGAAATGAGATTCGATATCGCGTTTTAAGAAGCATTAGAACTCTATTGCTACTATACCTAGACATCTGCAAACGCTATTTCCTTGCAAGGACGTGTCGCATTTACGTTCATTTGAATCATAGACGAGGAATGCATAACACTTCGCAATGAATATTATATCTTATCATGAAACATAAATATGAGATGCAATATCTCGTTTTAAGAAGCATTTCAACTCTATTGCTTCGATACGTAGACATTTGCAAACGCTATTTCTTTGCAAGGAAGTGTCGCATTTACATTCATTTGAAGTGTAGACGAGGAATACATAACACTTGGCAAATCATATTATATCTTACCATGAAACATAGAACTGAGATGCGATATCGCGTTTTAAGAAGCATTAGAACTCTATTGCTACGATACCTAGACATCTGCAAACGCTATTTCCTTGCAAGGAAGTGTCGCATTTACATTCATTTGAATCGTAGACGAGGAATGCATAACACTTCGCAATGAATATTAAATCTTACCATGAAACATGGAAATGAGATGCGATATCGCGTTTTAAGAATCATATGAACTCTATTGCTACGATACGTAGACATTTGCAAACGCTATTTCTTTGCAAGGAAGTGTCGCATTTACATTCATTTGAAGTGTAGACGAGGAATACATAACACTTGGCAAATCATATTATATCTTACCATGAAACATAGAACTGAGATGCGATATCGCGTTTTAAGAAGCATTAGAACTCTTTTGCTACGATACCTAGACATCTGCAAACGCTATTTCCTTGCAAGGAAGTGTCGCATTTACATTCATTTGAATCGTAGACGAGGAATGCATAACACTTCGCAATGAATATTAAATCTTACCATGAAACATGGAAATGAGATGCGATATCGCGTTTTAAGAATCATATGAACTCTATTGCTACGATACGTAGACATCTGCAATCGCTATTTCGTTGCAAGGAAGTGTCGCATTTACTTTCATTTGAATCGCAGACGAGGAATGCATAACACTTCGCAATGAATATTATATCTTATCATGAAACATAGAAATGAGATGCAATATCTCGTTTTAAGAAGCATTTGAACTCAATTGCTTCGGTACGTAGACATCTGCAAACGCTATTTCCTTGCAAGGAAGTGTCGCATTCACATTTGTTTGAAGTGTAGACGAGGAATACATAACACTTCGCAAATCATGCTATATCTTACCATGAAACATAGAAATGAGATGCGATATCGCGTTTTAAGAATCATATGAACTCTATTGCTACGATACCTAGACATCTGCAGACGCTCTTTCCTTGCAAGGAAGTGTCGCATTAACATTCATATGAAGTGTAGACGAGGAATATATAACACTTCGCAAATAATATTATATCTTACCATGAAACATACAAATGAGATGCGATATCGCGTTTTAGGAAGCATTAGAACTCTATTGCTACGATACCTAGACATCTGCAAACGCTATTTCCTTGCTAGGAAGTGTCGCATTTACATTCATTTGAAGTGTAGACGAGGAATACATAACACTTTGCAAATCATATTATATCTTACAATGAAACATAGAAATGAGATGCGATATCGCGTTTTAAGAATCATAAGAACTCCATTGCTACGATACGTAGACAGCTGCAAACGCTCTTTCCTTGCAAGGAAGTGTCGCATTAACATTCATATGAAGTGTAGACGAGGAATACATAACACTTCGCAAATAATATTATATCTTACCATGAAACATAGAAATGAGTTTCGATATCGCGTTTTAAGAAGCATTAGAACTCTATTGCTACGAGACGTAGACATCTGCAAACGCTATTTCCTTGCTAGGAAGTGTCGCATTTTCATTCATTTGAAGTGTAGACGAGGAATGCATAACACTTCGCAAATCATGTTATATCTTACCATGAAACATAGAAATGAGATGCGATATCGCGTTTTAAGAAGCATTAGAACTCTATTGCTACGATACCTAGACATCTGCAAACGCTATTTCCTTGCAAGGAAGTGTAGCATTTACATACATTTGAATCGTAGACGAGGAATGCATAACACTTCGCAATGAATATTATATCTTATCATGAAACATAGAAATGAGATGCAATATCTCGTTTTAAGAAGCATTTGAACTCTATTGCTTCGGTACGTAGACATCTGCAAACGCTATTTCCTTGCAAGGAAGTGTCGCATTCACATTTATTTGAAGTGTAGACGAGGAATACATAACACTTCGCAAATCATATTATATCCTACCATGAAACATAGAAATGAGATGTGATATCGCGTTATAAGAATCATAAGAACTCTACTGCTACGATAGCTAGACATCTGCAAACGCTGTTTCCCAGCAATGAAGTGTCACATTTACATTCATTTGAAGTGTAGAAGAGGAATACATGACACTTCGCAAATCATATTATATCTTACCATGAAAGATAGAAATGAGAAGCGATATCGCGTTTTAAGAAGCATTAGAAAGCTAATGCTACGATACGTAGACATCTGCAAACGCGATTTCCTAGCCAGGATGTATCGCATTCACATTCATTTGAAGTGTAGACAAGGAATACATAACACTTCGCAAGTCATATTATATCTTACCATGAAACATAGAAATGAGATGCGATATCGCGTTTTAAGAAGCATTAGAACTCCACTGCTACGATAGGTAGACATATGCAAACGCTATTTCCTTGCAAGGAAGTGTCGCATTTACATTCATTTGAATCGTAGACGAGGAATGCATAACACTTCGCAATGAATATTAAATCTTACCATGAAACATAGAAATGAGATGCGATATCGCGTTTTAAGAATCATATGAACTCTATTGCTACGATACGTAGACATCTGCAATCGCTATTTCCTTGCAAGGAAGTGTCGCATTTACTTTCATTTGAATCGCAGACGAGGAATGCATAACACTTCGCAATGAATATTATATCTTATCATGAAACATAGAAATGAGATGCAATATCTCGTTTTAAGAAGCATTTGAACTCAATTGCTTCGGTACGTAGACATCTGCAAACGCTATTTCCTTGCAAGGAAGTATCGCATTCACATTTATTTGAAGTGTAGACGAGGAATACAAAACACTTCGCAAGTCATATTACATCTTACCATGAAACATAGAAATGAGATGCGATATCGCGTTTTAAGAAGCATTAGAACTCTACTGCTACAGTAGGTAGACATATGCAAACGCTATTTCCTTGCAAGGAAGTGTCGCATTTACATTCACTTGAAGTGTAGACGAGGAATACATCACACTTCGCGAATCATATTATATCTTACCATGAAACATAGAAATGAGATGCGATATTGTGCTTTGAGAAGCATTAGAACTCTATTGCTACGATACGTAGACATCTGCAAACGCTCTTTCCTTGCAAGGACGTGTCGCATTTACGTTCATTTGAATCATAGACGAGGAATGCATAACACTTCGCAATGAATATTATATCTTATCATGAAACATAAATATGAGATGCAATATCTCGTTTTAAGAAGCATTTCAACTCTATTGCTTCGATACGTAGACATTTGCAAACGCTATTTCTTTGCAAGGAAGTGTCGCATTTACATTCATTTGAAGTGTAGACGAGGAATACATAACACTTGGCAAATCATATTATATCTTACCATGAAACATAGAACTGAGATGCGATATCGCGTTTTAAGAAGCATTAGAACTCTATTGCTACGATACCTAGACATCTGCAAACGCTATTTCCTTGCAAGGAAGTGTCGCATTTACATTCATTTGAATCGTAGACGAGGAATGCATAACACTTCGCAATGAATATTAAATCTTACCATGAAACATAGAAATGAGATGCGATATCGCGTTTTAAGAATCATATGAACTCTATTGCTACGATACGTAGACATCTGCAATCGCTATTTCCTTGCAAGGAAGTGTCGCATTTACTTTCATTTGAATAGCAGACGAGGAATGCATAACACTTCGCAATGAATATTATATCTTATCATGAAACATAGAAATGAGATGCAATATCTCGTTTTAAGAAGCATTTGAACTCAATTGCTTCGGTACGTAGACATCTGCAAACGCTATTTCCTTGCAAGGAAGTGTCGCATACACATTTATTTGAAGTGTAGACGAGGAATACATAACACTTCGCAAGTCATAATATATCTTACCATGAAACATAGAAATGAGATGCGATATCGCGTTTTAAGAAACATTAGAACTCTATCGCTACGATACCTAGACATCTGCAGACGTTATTTCCTTTCAAGGAAGTGCCGCATTTACATTCAATTGAATCGTATACGAGGAATACATAACACTTCGCAAATCATATTATATCTTACCATGAAACATACAAATGAGATGCGATATCGCGTTTTAAGAAGCATTAGAACTCTATTGCTACGATACCTAGACATCTGCAAACACTATTTCCTTGCAAGGAAGTGTCGCATTTACATTCATTTGAATCGTAGACGGGGAATGCATAACACTTCGCAATGAATATTATATCTTATCATGAAACATAGATATGAGATGCAATATCTCGTTTTAAGAAGCATTTGAACTCTATTGCTACGGTACCTAGACATCTGGAGACGCTATTTCCTGGCAAGGAAGTGTCGCATTTACATTCACTTGAAGTGTAGACGAGGAATACATAACACTTCGCAAATAATATTATATCTTACCATGAAACATAGAAATGAGATTCGATATCGCGTTTATGAAGCATTAGAACTCTATTGCTACGATACGTAGACATCTGCAAACGCTATTTCCTTGCTAGGAAGTGTCGCATTTTCATTCATTTGAAGTGTAGACGAGGAATACATAACACTTCGCAAATCATGTTATATCTTACCATAAAACATAGAAATGAGATGCGATATCGCGTTTTAAGAATCATATGAACTCTATTGCTACGATACGTAGACATCTGCAATCGCTATTTCCTTGCAAGGAAGTGTCGCATTTACTTTCATTTGAATCGCAGACGAGGAATGCATAACACTTCGCAATGAATATTATATCTTATCATGAAACATAGAAATGAGATGCAATATCTCGTTTTAAGAAGCATTTGAACTCAATTGCTTCGGTACGTAGACATCTGCAAACGCTATTTCCTTGCAAGGAAGTATCGCATTCACATTTATTTGACGTGTAGACGAGGAATACATAACACTTCGCAAGTCATATTACATCTTACCATGAAACATAGAAATGAGATGCGATATCGCGTTTTAAGAAGCATTAGAACTCTACTGCTACAATAGGTAGACATATGCAAACGCTATTTCCTTGCAAGGAAGTGTCGCATTCACATTCACTTGAAGTGTAGACGAGGAATACATCACACTTCGCGAATCATATTATATCTTACCATGAAACATAGAAATGAGATGCGATATTGTGCTTTGAGAAGCATTAGAACTCTATTGCTACGATACGTAGACATCTGCAAACGCTCTTTCCTTGCAAGGACGTGTCGCATTTACGTTCATTTGAATCATAGACGAGGAATGCATAACACTTCGCAATGAATATTATATCTTATCATGAAACATAAATATGAGATGCAATATCTCGTTTTAAGAAGCATTTCAACTCTATTGCTTCGATACGTAGACATTTGCAAACGCTATTTCTTTGCAAGGAAGTGTCGCATTTACATTCATTTGAAGTGTAGACGAGGAATACATAACACTTGGCAAATCATATTATATCTTACCATGAAACATAGAACTGAGATGCGATATCGCGTTTTAAGAAGCATTAGAACTCTATTGCTACGATACCTAGACATCTGCAAACGCTATTTCCTTGCAAGGAAGTGTCGCATTTACATTCATTTGAATCGTAGACGAGGAATGCATAACACTTCGCAATGAATATTAAATCTTACCATGAAACATAGAAATGAGATGCGATATCGCGTTTTAAGAATCATATGAACTCTATTGCTACGATACGTAGACATCTGCAATCGCTATTTCCTTGCAAGGAAGTGTCGCATTTACTTTCATTTGAATAGCAGACGAGGAATGCATAACACTTCGCAATGAATATTATATCTTATCATGAAACATAGAAATGAGATGCAATATCTCGTTTTAAGAAGCATTTGAACTCAATTGCTTCGGTACGTAGACATCTGCAAACGCTATTTCCTTGCAAGGAAGTGTCGCATTCACATTTATTTGAAGTGTAGACGAGGAATACATAACACTTCGCAAGTCATAATATATCTTACCATGAAACATAGAAATGAGATGCGATATCGCGTTTTAAGAAACATTAGAACTCTACTGCTACGATAGGTAGACATATGCAAACGCTATTTCCTTGCAAGGAAGTGTCGCATTTACATTCATTTGAAGTGTAGACGAGGAATACATCACACTTCGCGAATCATATTATATCTTACCATGAAACATAGAAATGAGATGCGATATTGTGCTTTGAGAAGCATTAGAACTCTATCGCTACGATACCTAGACATCTGCAGACGTTATTTCCTTTCAAGGAAGTGCCGCATTTACATTCATTTGAATCGTATACAAGGAATGCATAACACTTCGCAATGAATATTATATCTTATCATGAAACATAGATATGAGATGCAATATCTCGTTTTAAGAAGCATTTGAACTCTATTGCTATGATACCTAGACATCTGCAAACACTATTTCCTTGCAAGGAAGTGTCGCATTTACATTCATTTGAATCGTAGACGGGGAATGCATAACACTTCGCAATGAATATTATATCTTATCATGAAACATAGATATGAGATGCAATATCTCGTTTTAAGAAGCATTTGAACTCTATTGCTACGGTACCTAGACATCTGGAGACGCTATTTCCTGGCAAGGAAGTGTCGCATTTACATTCACTTGAAGTGTAGACGAGGAATACATAACACTTCGCAAATAATATTATATCTTACCATGAAACATAGAAATGAGATTCGATATCGCGTTTATGAAGCATTAGAACTCTATTGCTACGATACGTAGACATCTGCAAACGCTATTTCCTTGCTAGGAAGTGTCGCATTTTCATTCATTTGAAGTGTAGACGAGGAATACATAACACTTCGCAAATCATGTTATATCTTACCATAAAACATAGAAATGAGATGCGATATCGCGTTTTAAGAATCATATGAACTCTATTGCTACGATACGTAGACATCTGCAATCGCTATTTCCTTGCAAGGAAGTGTCGCATTTACTTTCATTTGAATCGCAGACGAGGAATGCATAACACTTCGCAATGAATATTATATCTTATCATGAAACATAGAAATGAGATGCAATATCTCGTTTTAAGAAGCATTTGAACTCAATTGCTTCGGTACGTAGACATCTGCAAACGCTATTTCCTTGCAAGGAAGTATCGCATTCACATTTATTTGAAGTGTAGACGAGGAATACAAAACACTTCGCAAGTCATATTACATCTTACCATGAAACATAGAAATGAGATGCGATATCGCGTTTTAAGAAGCATTAGAACTCTACTGCTACAGTAGGTAGACATATGCAAACGCTATTTCCTTGCAAGGAAGTGTCGCATTTACATTCACTTGAAGTGTAGACGAGGAATACATCACACTTCGCGAATCATATTATATCTTACCATGAAACATAGAAATGAGATGCGATATTGTGCTTTGAGAAGCATTAGAACTCTATTGCTACGATACGTAGACATCTGCAAACGCTCTTTCCTTGCAAGGACGTGTCGCATTTACGTTCATTTGAATCATAGACGAGGAATGCATAACACTTCGCAATGAATATTATATCTTATCATGAAACATAAATATGAGATGCAATATCTCGTTTTAAGAAGCATTTCAACTCTATTGCTTCGATACGTAGACATTTGCAAACGCTATTTCTTTGCAAGGAAGTGTCGCATTTACATTCATTTGAAGTGTAGACGAGGAATACATAACACTTGGCAAATCATATTATATCTTACCATGAAACATAGAACTGAGATGCGATATCGCGTTTTAAGAAGCATTAGAACTCTATTGCTACGATACCTAGACATCTGCAAACGCTATTTCCTTGCAAGGAAGTGTCGCATTTACATTCATTTGAATCGTAGACGAGGAATGCATAACACTTCGCAATGAATATTAAATCTTACCATGAAACATAGAAATGAGATGCGATATCGCGTTTTAAGAATCATATGAACTCTATTGCTACGATACGTAGACATCTGCAATCGCTATTTCCTTGCAAGGAAGTGTCGCATTTACTTTCATTTGAATAGCAGACGAGGAATGCATAACACTTCGCAATGAATATTATATCTTATCATGAAACATAGAAATGAGATGCAATATCTCGTTTTAAGAAGCATTTGAACTCAATTGCTACGGTACGTAGACATCTGCAAACGCTATTTCCTTGCAAGGAAGTGTCGCATTCACATTTATTTGAAGTGTAGACGAGGAATACATAACACTTCGCAAGTCATAATATATCTTACCATGAAACATAGAAATGAGATGCGATATCGCGTTTTAAGAAACATTAGAACTCTATCGCTACGATACCTAGACATCTGCAGACGTTATTTCCTTTCAAGGAAGTGCCGCATTTACATTCAATTGAATCGTATACGAGGAATACATAACACTTCGCAAATCATATTATATCTTACCATGAAACATACAAATGAGATGCGATATCGCGTTTTAAGAAGCATTAGAACTCTATTGCTACGATACCTAGACATCTGCAAACACTATTTCCTTGCAAGGAAGTGTCGCATTTACATTCATTTGAATCGTAGACGGGGAATGCATAACACTTCGCAATGAATATTATATCTTATCATGAAACATAGATATGAGATGCAATATCTCGTTTTAAGAAGCATTTGAACTCTATTGCTACGGTACCTAGACATCTGGAGACGCTATTTCCTGGCAAGGAAGTGTCGCATTTACATTCACTTGAAGTGTAGACGAGGAATACATAACACTTCGCAAATAATATTATATCTTACCATGAAACATAGAAATGAGATTCGATATCGCGTTTATGAAGCATTAGAACTCTATTGCTACGATACGTAGACATCTGCAAACGCTATTTCCTTGCTAGGAAGTGTCGCATTTTCATTCATTTGAAGTGTAGACGAGGAATACATAACACTTCGCAAATCATGTTATATCTTACCATAAAACATAGAAATGAGATGCGATATCGCGTTTTAAGAATCATATGAACTCTATTGCTACGATACGTAGACATCTGCAATCGCTATTTCCTTGCAAGGAAGTGTCGCATTTACTTTCATTTGAATCGCAGACGAGGAATGCATAACACTTCGCAATGAATATTATATCTTATCATGAAACATAGAAATGAGATGCAATATCTCGTTTTAAGAAGCATTTGAACTCAATTGCTTCGGTACGTAGACATCTGCAAACGCTATTTCCTTGCAAGGAAGTATCGCATTCACATTTATTTGAAGTGTAGACGAGGAATACAAAACACTTCGCAAGTCATATTACATCTTACCATGAAACATAGAAATGAGATGCGATATCGCGTTTTAAGAAGCATTAGAACTCTACTGCTACAATAGGTAGACATATGCAAACGCTATTTCCTTGCAAGGAAGTGTCGCATTTACATTCACTTGAAGTGTAGACGAGGAATACATCACACTTCGCGAATCATATTATATCTTACCATGAAACATAGAAATGAGATGCGATATTGTGCTTTGAGAAGCATTAGAACTCTATTGCTACGATACGTAGACATCTGCAAACGCTCTTTCCTTGCAAGGACGTGTCGCATTTACGTTCATTTGAATCATAGACGAGGAATGCATAACACTTCGCAATGAATATTATATCTTATCATGAAACATAAATATGAGATGCAATATCTCGTTTTAAGAAGCATTTCAACTCTATTGCTTCGATACGTAGACATTTGCAAACGCTATTTCTTTGCAAGGAAGTGTCGCATTTACATTCATTTGAAGTGTAGACGAGGAATACATAACACTTGGCAAATCATATTATATCTTACCATGAAACATAGAACTGAGATGCGATATCGCGTTTTAAGAAGCATTAGAACTCTATTGCTACGATACCTAGACATCTGCAAACGCTATTTCCTTGCAAGGAAGTGTCGCATTTACATTCATTTGAATCGTAGACGAGGAATGCATAACACTTCGCAATGAATATTAAATCTTACCATGAAACATAGAAATGAGATGCGATATCGCGTTTTAAGAATCATATGAACTCTATTGCTACGATACGTAGACATCTGCAATCGCTATTTCCTTGCAAGGAAGTGTCGCATTTACTTTCATTTGAATAGCAGACGAGGAATGCATAACACTTCGCAATGAATATTATATCTTATCATGAAACATTGAAATGAGATGCAATATCTCGTTTTAAGAAGCATTTGAACTCAATTGCTTCGGTACGTAGACATCTGCAAACGCTATTTCCTTGCAAGGAAGTGTCGCATTCACATTTATTTGAAGTGTAGACGAGGAATACATAACACTTCGCAAGTCATAATATATCTTACCATGAAACATAGAAATGAGATGCGATATCGCGTTTTAAGAAACATTAGAACTCTATCGCTACGATACCTAGACATCTGCAGACGTTATTTCCTTTCAAGGAAGTGCCGCATTTACATTCAATTGAATCGTATACGAGGAATACATAACACTTCGCAAATCATATTATATCTTACCATGAAACATACAAATGAGATGCGATATCGCGTTTTAAGAAGCATTAGAACTCTATTGCTACGATACGTAGACATCTGCACACGCTATTTCCTTGCTAGGAAGTGTCGCATTTTCATTCATTTGAAGTGTAGACGAGGAATACATAACACTTCGCAAATAATATTATATCTTACCATGAAACATAGAAATGAGATTCGATATCGCGTTTTAAGAAGCATTAGAACTCTATTGCTACGATACGTAGACATCTGCAAACGCTATTTCCTTGCTAGGAAGTGTCGCATATTCATTCATTTGAAGTGTAGACGAGGAATACATAACACTTCGCAAATCATGTTATATCTTACCATGAAACATAGAAATGAGATGCGATATCGCGTTTTAAGAATCATATGAACTCTATTGCTACGATACCTAGACATCTGCAAACGCTCTTTCCTTGCAAGGAAGTGTCGCATTAACATTCATATGAAGTGTAGACGAGGAATACATAACACTTCGCAAATAATATTATATCTTACCATGAAACATACAAATGAGATGCGATATCGCGTTTTAAGAATCATAAGAACTCTATTGCTACGATACGTAGACAGCTGCAAACGCTCTTTCCTTGCAAGGAAGTGTCGCATTAACATTCATATGAAGTGTAGACGAGGAATACATAACACTTCGCAAATAATATTATATCTTACCATGAAACATAGAAATGAGATTCGATATCGCGTTTTAAGAAGCATTAGAACTCTATTGCTACGATACGTAGACATCTGCAAACGCTATTTCCTTGCTAGGAAGTGTCGCATTTTCATTCATTTGAAGTGTAGACGAGGAATGCATAACACTTCGCAAATCATGTTATATCTTACCATGAAACATAGAAATGAGATGCGATATCGCGTTTTAAGAATCATATGAACTCTATTGCTACGATACGTAGACATCTGCAATCGCTATTTCCTTGCAAGGAAGTGTCGCAATTACTTTCATTTGAATCGTAGACGAGGAATACATAACACTTCGCAAATCATATTATATCTTACCATGAAACATAGAAATGAGATGCGATATCGCGTTTTAGGAAGCATTAGAACTCTATTGCTACTATACCTAGACATCTGCAAACGCTATTTCCTTGCAAGGAAGTGTCGCATTTACTTTCATTTGAATCGCAGACGAGGAATGCATAACACTTCGCAATGAATATTATATCTTATCATGAAACATAGATATGAGATGCAATATCTCGTTTTAAGAAGCATTTGAACTCTATTGCTACGGTACCTAGACATCTGGAGACGCTATTTCCTGGCAAGGAAGTGTCGCATTTACATTCACTTGAAGTGTAGACGAGGAATACATGACACTTCGCAAATCAAATTATATCTTACCATGAAACATAGAAATGAGATGCGATATCGCGTTTTAAGAAGCATTAGAAATCTATTGCTACGATACCTAGACATCTGCAAACGCTATTTCCATGCAAGGAAGTTTCGCATTTACATTCATTTGAATCGTAGACGAGGAATGCATATCACTTCGCAATGAATATTATATCTTATTATGAAACATAGATATGAGATGCAATATCTCGTTTTAAGAAGCATTTGAACTCTATTGCTACGATACGTAGACATCTGCAGACGCTATTTCCTTGCAAGGAAGTGTCGCATTTACATTAATTTCAATCGTATACGAGGAATGCATAACACTTCGCAATGAATATTATATCTTACCATGAAACATAGAAATGTGATGCGATATCGCGTTTTATGAAGCATAAGAACTCTATTGCTACGATACCTAGACATCTGCAAACGCTATTTCCTTGCAAGGAAGTGTCGCATTTTCATTCATTTGAAGTGTAGACGAGGAATACATAACACTTCGCAAATCATGTTATATCTTACCATGAAACATAGAAATGAGATGCGATATCGCGTTTTAAGAATCATATGAACTCTATTGCTACGATACCTAGACATCTGGAGACGCTATTTCCTAGCAAGGAAGTGACGCATTTACATTCATTTGAAGTGTAGACGAGGAATACATAGCACTTCGCAAATCATATTATATCTTACCATGGAACATAGAAATGAGATGCGATATCGCGTTTTAGGAAGCATTAGAACTCTATTGCTACGATACCTAATCATCTGCAAACGCTATTTCCTTGCTAGGAAGTGCCGCATTTTCATTCATTTGAATCGTAGACGAGGAATGCATAACACTTCGCAATGAATATTATATCTCATCATGAAACATAGATATGAGATGCGATATCGCGCTTTAAGAAGCATTAGAACTCTACTGCTACGATAGGTAGACATCTGCAAACGCTGTTTCCTTGCAAGGAAGTGTCACATTTACATTCATTTGAAGTGTAGAAGAGGAATACATGACACTTCGCAAGTCATAATATATCTTACCATGAAACATAGAAATGAGATGCGATATCGCGTTTTAAGAAACATTAGAACTCTACTGCTACGATAGGTAGACATATGCAAACGCTATTTCCTTGCAAGGAAGTGTCGCATTTACATTCATTTGAAGTGTAGACGAGGAATACATCACACTTCGCGAATCATATTATATCTTACCATGAAACATAGAAATGAGATGCGATATTGTGCTTTGAGAAGCATTAGAACTCTATCGCTACGATACCTAGACATCTGCAGACGTTATTTCCTTTCAAGGAAGTGCCGCATTTACATTCAATTGAATCGTATACGAGGAATACATAACACTTCGCAAATCATATTATATCTTACCATGAAACATACAAATGAGATGCGATATCGCGTTTTAAGAAGCATTAGAACTCTATTGCTACGATACGTAGACATCTGCACACGCTATTTCCTTGCTAGGAAGTGTCGCATTTTCATTCATTTGAAGTGTAGACGATGAATACATAACACTTCGCAAATCATGTTATATCTTACCATGAAACATAGAAATGAGATGCGATATCGCGTTTTAAGAATCATATGAACTCTATTGCTACGATACCTAGACATCTGCAAACGCTCTTTCCTTGCAAGGAAGTGTCGCATTAACATTCATATGAAGTGTAGACGAGGAATACATAACACTTCGCAAATAATATTATATCTTACCATGAAACATAGAAATGAGATTCGATATCGCGTTTTAAGAAGCATTAGAACTCTATTGCTACTATACCTAGACATCTGCAAACGCTATTTCCTTGCAAGGACGTGTCGCATTTACGTTCATTTGAATCATAGACGAGGAATGCATAACACTTCGCAATGAATATTATATCTTATCATGAAACATAAATATGAGATGCAATATCTCGTTTTAAGAAGCATTTCAACTCTATTGCTTCGATACGTAGACATTTGCAAACGCTATTTCTTTGCAAGGAAGTGTCGCATTTACATTCATTTGAAGTGTAGACGAGGAATACATAACACTTGGCAAATCATATTATATCTTACCATGAAACATAGAACTGAGATGCGATATCGCGTTTTAAGAAGCATTAGAACTCTATTGCTACGATACCTAGACATCTGCAAACGCTATTTCCTTGCAAGGAAGTGTCGCATTTACATTCATTTGAATCGTAGACGAGGAATGCATAACACTTCGCAATGAATATTAAATCTTACCATGAAACATGGAAATGAGATGCGATATCGCGTTTTAAGAATCATATGAACTCTATTGCTACGATACGTAGACATTTGCAAACGCTATTTCTTTGCAAGGAAGTGTCGCATTTACATTCATTTGAAGTGTAGACGAGGAATACATAACACTTGGCAAATCATATTATATCTTACCATGAAACATAGAACTGAGATGCGATATCGCGTTTTAAGAAGCATTAGAACTCTTTTGCTACGATACCTAGACATCTGCAAACGCTATTTCCTTGCAAGGAAGTGTCGCATTTACATTCATTTGAATCGTAGACGAGGAATGCATAACACTTCGCAATGAATATTAAATCTTACCATGAAACATGGAAATGAGATGCGATATCGCGTTTTAAGAATCATATGAACTCTATTGCTACGATACGTAGACATCTGCAATCGCTATTTCGTTGCAAGGAAGTGTCGCATTTACTTTCATTTGAATCGCAGACGAGGAATGCATAACACTTCGCAATGAATATTATATCTTATCATGAAACATAGAAATGAGATGCAATATCTCGTTTTAAGAAGCATTTGAACTCAATTGCTTCGGTACGTAGACATCTGCAAACGCTATTTCCTAGCAAGGAAGTGTCGCATTCACATTTGTTTGAAGTGTAGACGAGGAATACATAACACTTCGCAAATCATGCTATATCTTACCATGAAACATAGAAATGAGATGCGATATCGCGTTTTAAGAATCATATGAACTCTATTGCTACGATACCTAGACATCTGCTGACGCTCTTTCCTTGCAAGGAAGTGTCGCATTAACATTCATATGAAGTGTAGACGAGGAATATATAACACTTCGCAAATAATATTATATCTTACCATGAAACATACAAATGAGATGCGATATCGCGTTTTAGGAAGCATTAGAACTCTATTGCTACGATACCTAGACATCTGCAAACGCTATTTCCTTGCTAGGAAGTGTCGCATTTACATTCATTTGAAGTGTAGACGAGGAATACATAACACTTTGCAAATCATATTATATCTTACAATGAAACATAGAAATGAGATGCGATATCGCGTTTTAAGAATCATAAGAACTCCATTGCTACGATACGTAGACAGCTGCAAACGCTCTTTCCTTGCAAGGAAGTGTCGCATTAACATTCATATGAAGTGTAGACGAGGAATACATAACACTTCGCAAATAATATTATATCTTACCATGAAACATAGAAATGAGTTTCGATATCGCGTTTTAAGAAGCATTAGAACTCTATTGCTACGAGACGTAGACATCTGCAAACGCTATTTCCTTGCTAGGAAGTGTCGCATTTTCATTCATTTGAAGTGTAGACGAGGAATGCATAACACTTCGCAAATCATGTTATATCTTACCATGAAACATAGAAATGAGATGCGATATCGCGTTTTAAGAAGCATTAGAACTCTATTGCTACGATACCTAGACATCTGCAAACGCTATTTCCTTGCAAGGAAGTGTAGCATTTACATACATTTGAATCGTAGACGAGGAATGCATAACACTTCGCAATGAATATTATATCTTATCATGAAACATAGAAATGAGATGCAATATCTCGTTTTAAGAAGCATTTGAACTCTATTGCTTCGGTACGTAGACATCTGCAAACGCTATTTCCTTGCAAGGAAGTGTCGCATTCACATTTATTTGAAGTGTAGACGAGGAATACATAACACTTCGCAAATCATATTATATCCTACCATGAAACATAGAAATGAGATGTGATATCGCGTTATAAGAATCATAAGAACTCTACTGCTACGATAGGTAGACATCTGCAAACGCTGTTTCCCAGCAATGAAGTGTCACATTTACATTCATTTGAAGTGTAGAAGAGGAATACATGACACTTCGCAAATCATATTATATCTTACCATGAAAGATAGAAATGAGAAGCGATATCGCGTTTTAAGAAGCATTAGAAAGCTAATGCTACGATACGTAGACATCTGCAAACGCGATTTCCTAGCCAGGATGTATCGCATTCACATTCATTTGAAGTGTAGACAAGGAATACATAACACTTCGCAAGTCATATTATATCTTACCATGAAACATAGAAATGAGATGCGATATCGCGTTTTAAGAAGCATTAGAACTCCACTGCTACGATAGGTAGACATATGCAAACGCTATTTCCTTGCAAGGAAGTGTCGCATTTACATTCATTTGAAGTGTAGACGAGGAATACATCACACTTCGCGAATCATATTATATCTTACCATGAAACATAGAAATGAGATGCGATATTGTGTTTTGAGAAGCATTAGAACTCTATCGCTACGATACCTAGACATCTGCAGACGCTATTTCCTTTCAAGGAAGTGCCGCATTTACACTCATTTGAATCGTATACGAGGAATACATAACACTTCGCAAATCATATTATATCTTAAGATGAAACATACAAATGAGATGCGATATCGCGTTTTAGGAAGCATTAGAATTCTATTGCTACGATACGTAGACATCTGCAAACGCTATTTCCTTGCTAGGAAGTGTCGCATTTTCATTCATTTGAAGTGTAGACGAGGAATACATAACACTTCGCAAATCATGTTATATCTTACCATGAAACATAGAAATGAGATGCGATATCGCGTTTTAAGAATCATATGAACTCTATTGCTACGATACCTAGACATCTGCAAACGCTCTTTCCTTGCAAGGAAGTGTCGCATTAACATTCATATGAAGTGTAGACGAGGAATACATAACACTTCGCAAATAATATTATATCTTACCATGAAACATAGAAATGAGATTCGATATTGCGTTTTAAGAAGCATTAGAACTCTATTGCTACGATACGTAGACATCTGCAAACGCTATTTCCTTGCTAGGAAGTGTCGCATTTACATTCATTTGAATCGTATACGAGGAATACATAACACTTCGCAAATCATATTATATCTTACCATGAAACAGAAATGAGATGCGATATCGTGTTTTAGGAAGCATTAGAACTCTATTGCTACGATACCTAGACATCTGCAAACGCTATTTCCTTGCAAGGACGTGTCGCATTTACGTTCATTTGAATCATAGACGAGGAATGCATAACACTTCGCAATGAATATTATACCTCATCATGAAACATAAATATGAGATGCAATATCTCGTTTTAAGAAGCATTTGAACTCTATTGCTTCGATACGTAGACATTTGCAAACGCTATTTCTTTGCAAGGAAGTGTCGCATTAACATTCATATGAAGTGTAGACGAGGAATACATAACACTTCGCAAATAATATTATATCTTACCATGAAACATAGAAATGAGATGCGATATCGCGTCTTAGGAAGCATTAGATCTCTATTGCTACGATACCTAGACATCTGCAAACGCTATTTCCTTGCAAGGACGTGTCGCATTTACGTTCATTTGATTCATAGACGAGGAATGTATAACACTTCGCAATGAATAATATATCTTATCATGAAACATAGATATGAGATGCAATATCTCGTTTTAAGAATCATAAGAACTCTATGGCTACGATACGTAGACACCTGCAAACGCTATTTCCTAGCGAGGAAGTGTCGCATTCACATTCATTTGAAGTGCAGATGAGGAATACATAACACTTCGCAAGTCATATTATATCTTACCATGAAACATAGAAATGAGATGCGATATCGCGTTTTAAGAAGCATTAGAACTCTACTGCTACGATAGGTAGACATATGCAAACGCTATTTCCTTGCATGGAAGTGTCGCATTTACATTCATTTGAAGTGTAGACGAGGAATACATCACACTTCGCGAATCATATTATATCTTACCATGAAACATAGAAATGAGATGCGATATTGTGTTTTGGGAAGCATTAGAACTCTATAGCTACGATACCTAGACATCTGCAGACGCTATTTCCTCTCAAGGAAGTGCCGCATTTACATTCATTTGAATCGTAGACGAGGAATGCATAACACTTCGCAATGAATATTAAATCTTACCATGAAACATAGAAATGAGATGCGATATCGCGTTTTAAGAATCATATGAACACTATTGCTACTATACGTAGACATCTGCAATCGCTATTTCCTTGCAAGGAAGTGTCGCATTTACTTTCATTTGAATCGCAGACGAGGAATGCATAACACTTCGCAATGAATATTATATCTTATCATGAAACATAGAAATGAGATGCAATATCTCGTTTTAAGAAGCATTTGAACTCTGTTGCTTCGGTACGTAGACATCTGCAAACGCTATTTCCTTGCAAGGAAGTGTCGCATTCACATTTATTTGAAGTGTAGACGAGGAATACATAACACTTCGCAAATCATATTATATCCTACCATGAAACATAGAAATGAGATGCGATATCGCGTTATAAGAATCATAAGAACTCTACTGCTACGATAGGTAGACATCTGCAAACGCTGTTTCCTAGCAATGAAGTGTCACATTTACATTCATTTGAAGTGTAGACGAGGAATGCATAACACTTCGCAAATCATGTTATATCTTACCATGAAACATAGAAATGAGATGCCATATCGCGTTTTAAGAATCATATGAACTCTATTGCTACGATACGTAGACATCTGCAAACGCTATTTCCTTGCAAGGAAGTGTCGCATTCACATTTATTTGAAGTGTAGACGAGGAATACATAACACTTCGCAAATCATGTTATATCTTACCATGAAACATAGAAATGAGATGCGATATCGCGTTTTAAGAATCATATGAACTCTATTGCTACGATACGTAGACATCTGCAAACGCTATTTCCTTGCAAGGAAGTGTCGCATTCACATTTATTTGAAGTGTAGACGAGGAATACATAACACTTCGCAAATCATATTATATCCTACCATGAAACATAGAAATGAGATGCGATATCGCGTTATAAGAATCATAAGAACTCTACTGCTACGATAGGTAGACATCTCCAAACGCTGTTTCCTAGCAATGAAGTGTCACATTTACATTCATTTGAAGTGTAGAAGAGGAATACATGACACTTCGCAAATCATATTATATCTCACCATGAAAGATAGAAATGAGAAGCGATATCGCGTTTTAAGAAGCATTAGAAAGCTAATGCTACGATACGTAGACATCTGCAAACGCTATTTCTTAGCCAGGATGTATCGCATTCACATTCATTTGAAGTGTAGACGAGGAATACATAACACTTCGCAAATCATGTTATATCTTACCATGAAACATAGAAATGAGATGCAATATCTCGTTTTAAGAAGCATTTGAACACTATTGCTTCGATACGTAGACATTTGCAAACGCTATTTGTTTGCAAGGAAGTGTCGCATTAACATTCATATGAAGTGTAGACGAGGAATACATAACACTTCGCAAATAATATTATATCTTATCATGAAACATAGAAATGAGATGCGATATCGCGTTTTAGGAAGCATTAGATCTCTATTGCTACGATACCTAGACATCTGCAAACGCTATTTCCTTGCAAGGACGTGTCGCATTTACGTTCATTTGAATCATACACGAGGAATGCATAACACTTCGCAATGAATATTATATCTTACCATGAAACATAGAAATGAGATGCGTTATCGCGTTTTAAGAAGCATCAGAACTCTATGGCTACGATACGTAGACACCTGCAAACGCTATTTCCTAGCGAGGAAGTGTCGCATTCACATTCATTTGAAGTGCAGACGAGGAATACATAACACTTCGCAAGTCATATTATATCTTACCATGAAACATAGAAATGAGATGCGATTTCGCGTTTTAAGAAGCTTTAGAACTCTACTGCTACGATAGGTAGACATATGCAAACGCTATTTCCTTGCAAGGAAGTGTCGCATTTACATTCATTTGAAGTGTAGACGAGGAATACATCACACTTCGCGAATCATATTATATCTTACCATGAAACATAGAAATGAGATGCGATATTGTGTTTTGAGAAGCATTAGAACTCTATCGCTACGATACCTAGACATCTGCAGACGCTATTTCCTTTCAAGGAAGTGCCGCATTTACATTCATTTGAATCGTATACGAGGAATACATAACACTTCGCAAATCATATTATATCTTATGGTGAAACATACAAATGAGATGCGATATCGTGTTTTAGGAAGCATTAGAACTCTATTGCTACGATACGTAGACATCTGCAAACGCTATTTCCTTGCAAGGAAGTGTCGCATTAACATTCATATGAAGTGTAGACGAGGAATACATATCACTTCGCAAATAGTATTATATCTTACCATGAAACATAGAAATGAGATTCGATATCGCGTTTTAAGAAGCATTAGGACTCTATTGCTACGATACGTAGACATCTGCAAACGCTATTTCCTTGCTAGGAAGTGTCGCATTTTCATTCATTTGAAGTGTAGACGAGGAATACATAACACTTCGCAAATCATGTTATATCTTACCATGAAACATAGAAATGAGATGCGATATCGCGTTTTAAGAATCATATGAACTCTATTGCTACGATACGTAGACATCTGCAATCGCTATTTCCTTGCAAGGAAGTGTCGTATTTACTTTCATTTGAATCGTAGACGAGGAATACATAACACTTCGCAAATCATATTATATCTTACCATGAAACACAGAAATGAGATGCGATATCGCGTTTTAGGAAGCATTAGAACTCTATTGCTACGATACCTAGACATCTGCAAACGCTATTTCCTTGCAAGGACGTGTCGCATTTACGTTCATTTGAAGTGTAGACGAGGAATACATAACACTTTGCAAATCATATTATATCTTACGATGAAACATAGAAGTGAGATGCGATATCGCGTTTTAAGAATCATAAGAACTCCATTGCTACGATACGTAGACAGCTGCAAACGCTCTTTCCTTGCAAGGAAGTGTCGCATTAACATTCATATGAAGTGTAGACGAGGAATACATAACACTTCGCAAATAATATTATATCTTACCATGAAACATAGAAATGAGATTCGATATCGCGTTTTAAGAAGCATTAGAACTCTATTGCTACTATACGTAGACATCTGCAAACGCTATTTCCTTGCTAGGAAGTGTCGCATTTTCATTCATTTGAAGTGTAGACGAGGAATACATAACACTTCGCAAATCATGTTATATCTTACCATGAAACATAGAAATGAGATGAGATATCGCGTTTTAAGAATCATATGAACTCTATTGCTACGATACCTAGACATCTGCAAACGCTCTTTCCTTGCAAGGAAGTGTCGCATTAACATTCATATGAAGTGTAGACGAGGAATACATAACACTTCGCAAATAATATTATATCTTACCATGAAACATACAAATGAGATGCGATATCGCGTTTTAGGAAGCATTAGAACTCTATTGCTACGATACCTAGACATCTGCAAACGCTATTTCCTTACAAGGAAGTGTCGCATTTACATTCATTTGAAGTGTAGACGAGGAATACATAACACTTTGCAAATCATATTATATCTTACGATGAAACATAGAAGTGTGATGCGATATCGCGTTTTATGAATCATAAGAACTCCATTGCTACGATACGTAGACAGCTGCAAACGCTCTTTCCTTGCAAGGAAGTGTCGCATTAACATTCATATGAAGTGTAGACGAGGAATTCATAACACTTCGCAAATAATATTATATCTTATCAGGAAACATAGATATGAGATGCAATATCTCGTTTTAAGAAGCATTTGAACTCTATTGCTTCGATACGTAGACATCTGCAAACGCTATTTCCTAGCAAGGAAGTGTCGCATTTACATTCATTTGAAGTTTAGGCGAGGAATACGTGACACTTCGCAAATCATATTATATCTTACCATGAAACGTCGAATTGAGATGCGATATCGCGTTTTAAGAAGCATTAGAACTCTATTGCTACGATACGTTGACATCTGCAAACGCTATTTCCTTGCAAGGAAGTGTCGCATTTACATTCATTTGAATCGTAGACGAGGAATGCATAACACTTCGCAATGAATATTATATCTTATCAGGAAACATAGATATGAGATGCAATATCTCGTTTTAAGAAGCATTTGAACTCTATTGCTTCGATACGTAGATATCTGCAAATGCTATTTCCTAGCGAGGAAGTATCGCATTCACATTCATTTGAAGTGTAGACAAGGAATACATAACGCTTCGCAAATCATGTTATATCTTACCATGAAACATAGAAATGAGATGCGATATCGCGTTTTAAGAATCATATGAACTCTATTGCTACGAAACGTAGACATCTGCAATCGCTATTTCCTTGCGAGGAAGTCTCGCATTTACATTCATTTGAAGTGTAGACGAGGAATACATAACACTTCGCAAATCATATTATATCTTACCATGAATCATCGAATTGAGATGCGATATCGCGTTTTAAGAAGCATTAGAACTCTATTGCTACGATACGTAGACATCTGCAAACGCTATTTCCTTGCAAGGAAGTGTCGCATTTACATTCATTTGAAGTGTAGACGAGGAATACATGACACTTCGCAAATCATATTATATCTTACCATGAAACATAGAAATGAGATGCGATATCGCGTTTTAAGAATCATATGAACTCTATTGCTACGAAACGTAGACATCTGCAATCGCTATTTCCTTGCAAGGAAGTCTCGCATTTACATTCATTTGAAGTGTAGACGAGGAATACATAACACTTCGCAAATCATATTATATCTTACCGTGAAACATAGAAATGAGATGCGATATCGCGTTTTGAGAAGCATTAGAACTCTATTGCTACGATACCTAGACATCTGCAGACGCTATTTCCTAGCAAGGAAGTGTCGCATTTACATTCATTTGAAGTGTTGACGAGGAATACATGATACTTCGCAAATCATATTATATCTTACCATGAAACATAGAAATGTGATGCGATATCGCGTTTTAAGCATCATAAGAACTCTATTGCTACGATACCTAGACATCTGCAGACGCTATTTCCTAGCAAGGAAGTGTCGCATTTACATTCATTTGAAGTGTAGACGAGGAATACATGATACTACGCAAATCATATTATATCTTACCATGAAACATAGAAATGAGATGCGATATCGCGTTTAAAGAATCATAAGAACTCTATTGCTACGATACGTTGACATCTGCAAACGCTATTTCCTTGCAAGGAAGTGCGCATTTACATTTAGTTGATGTGTAGACGAGGAATACATAACACTTCGCAAATCATATTATATCTTACCATGAAACATAGAAATGAGATGCGATATCGGGTTTTAAGAAGCATTAGAACTCTATTGCTACGATACGTAGACATCTGCAAACGCTATTTCCTTGCAAGGAAGTGTCGCATTTACATTCATTTGAAGTGTAGACGAGGAATACATGACACTTCGCAAATCATATTATATCTTACCATGAAACATAGAAATGAGATTCGACATCGCGTTTTAAGAAGCATTAGAAAGCTATTGCTACGATACGTAGACATCTGCAAACGCTATTTCCTAGCGAGGAAGTATCGCATTCACATTCATTTGAAGTGTAGACAAGGAATACATAACACTTCGCAAATCATGTTATATCTTACCATGAAACATAGAAATGAGATGCGATATCGCGTTTTAAGAATCATATGAACTCTATTGCTACGAAACGTAGACATCTGCAATCGCTATTTCCTTGCAAGGAAGTCTCGCATTTACATTCATTTGAAGTGTAGACGAGGAATACATAACACTTCGCAAATCATATTATATCTTACCGTGAAACATAGAAATGAGATGCGATATCGCGTTTTGAGAAGCATTAGAACTCTATTGCTACGATACCTAGACATCTGCAGACGCTATTTCCTAGCAAGGAAGTGTCGCATTTACATTCATTTGAAGTGTTGACGAGGAATACATGATACTTCGCAAATCATATTATATCTTACCATGAAACATAGAAATGTGATGCGATATCGCGTTTTAAGCATCATAAGAACTCTATTGCTACGATACGTAGACATCTGCAAACGCTATTTCCTTGCAAGGAAGTGTCGCATTTACATTCATTTGAATCGTCGACAAGGAATGAATAACACTTCGCAATGAATATTATATCTTATCAGGAAACATAGATATGAGATGCAATATCTCGTTTTAAGAAGCATTTGAACTCTATTGCTTCGATACGTAGACATCTGCAAACGCTATTTCCTAGCAAGGAAGTGTCGCATTTACATTCATTTGAAGTGTAGGCGAGGAATACGTGACACTTCGCAAATCATATTATATCTTACCATAAAACATAGAAATGAGAATCGATATCGCGTTTTAAGAAGCATTAGAAAGCTATTGCTACGATACGTAGATATCTGCAAATGCTATTTCCTAGCGAGGAAGTATCGCATTCACATTCATTTGAAGTGTAGACAAGGAATACATAACACTTCGCAAATCATGTTATATCTTACCATGAAACATAGAAATGAGATGCGATATCGCGTTTTAAGAATCATATGGACTCTATTGCTACGAAACGTAGACATCTGCAATCGCTATTTCCTTGCAAGGAAGTCTCGCATTTACATTCATTTGAAGTGTAGACGAGGAATACATAACACTTCGCAAATCATATTATATCTTACCATGAAACATAGAAATGAGATGCGATATCGCGTTTTAAGCATCATAAGAACTCTATTGCTACGATACGTAGACATCTGCAAACGCTATTTCCTTACAAGGAAGTCTCGCATTTACATTCATTTGAAGTGTAGACGAGGAATACATAACACTTCGCAAATCATATTATATCTTACCATGAAACATAGAAATGAGATGCGATATCGCGTTTTGAGAAGCATTAGAACTCTATTGCTACGATACGTTGACATCTGCAAACGCTATTTCCTTGCAAGGAAGTGCGCATTTACATTTAGTTGATGTGTAGACGAGGAATACATAACACTTCGCAAATCATATTATATCTTACCATGAAACATAGAAATGAGATGCGATATCGCGTTTTAAGAAGCATTAGAACTCTATTGCTACGATACGTAGACATCTGCAAACGCTATTTCCTTGCAAGGAAGTGTCGCATTTACATTCATTTGAAGTGTAGACGAGGAATACATGACACTTCGCAAATCATATTATATCTTACCATGAAACATAGAAATGAGATTCGACATCGCGTTTTAAGAAGCATTAGAAAGCTATTGCTACGATACGTAGACATCTGCAAACGCTATTTCCTAGCGAGGAAGTATCGCATTCACATTCATTTGAAGTGTAGACAAGGAATACATAACACTTCGCAAATCATGTTATATCTTACCATGAAACATAGAAATGAGATGCGATATCGCGTTTTAAGAATCATATGAACTCTATTGCTACGAAACGTAGACATCTGCAATCGCTATTTCCTTGCAAGGAAGTCTCGCATTTACATTCATTTGAAGTGTAGACGAGGAATACATAACACTTCGCAAATCATATTATATCTTACCGTGAAACATAGAAATGAGATGCGATATCGCGTTTTGAGAAGCATTAGAACTCTATTGCTACGATACCTAGACATCTGCAGACGCTATTTCCTAGCAAGGAAGTGTCGCATTTACATTCATTTGAAGTGTTGACGAGGAATACATGATACTTCGCAAATCATATTATATCTTACCATGAAACATAGAAATGTGATGCGATATCGCGTTTTAAGCATCATAAGAACTCTATTGCTACGATACGTAGACATCTGCAAACGCTATTTCCTTGCAAGGAAGTGTCGCATTTACATTCAATTGAATCGTCGACAAGGAATGAATAACACTTCGCAATGAATATTATATCTTATCAGGAAACATAGATATGAGATGCAATATCTCGTTTTAAGAAGCATTTGAACTCTATTGCTTCGATACGTAGACATCTGCAAACGCTATTTCCTAGCAAGGAAGTGTCGCATTTACATTCATTTGAAGTTTAGGCGAGGAATACGTGACACTTCGCAAATCATATTATATCTTACCATGAAACATCGAATTGAGATGCGATATCGCGTTTTAAGAAGCATTAGAACTCTATTGCTACGATACCTAGACATCTGCAGACGCTATTTCCTAGCAAGGAAGTGTCGCATTTACATTCATTTGTAGTGTAGACGAGGAATACATGATACTTCGCAAATCATATTATATCTTACCATGAAACATAGAAATGAGATGCGATATCGCGTTTAAAGAATCATAAGAACTCTATTGCTACGATACGTTGACATCTGCAAACGCTATTTCCTTGCAAGGAAGTGCGCATTTACATTTAGTTGATGTGTAGACGAGGAATACATAACACTTCGCAAATCATATTATATCTTACCATGAAACATAGAAATGAGATGCGATATCGCGTTTTAAGAAGCATTAGAACTCTATTGCTACGATACGTAGACATCTGCAAACGCTATTTCCTTGCAAGGAAGTGTCGCATTTACATTCATTTGAAGTGTAGACGAGGAATACATGACACTTCGCAAATCATATTATATCTTACCATGAAACATAGAAATGAGATTCGACATCGCGTTTTAAGAAGCATTAGAAAGCTATTGCTACGATACGTAGACATCTGCAAACGCTATTTCCTAGCGAGGAAGTATCGCATTCACATTCATTTGAAGTGTAGACAAGGAAATACATAACACTTCGCAAATCATGTTATATCTTACCATGAAACATAGAAATGAGATGCGATATCGCGTTTTAAGAATCATATGAACTCTATTGCTACGAAACGTAGACATCTGCAATCGCTATTTCCTTGCAAGGAAGTCTCGCATTTACATTCATTTGAAGTGTAGACGAGGAATACGTAACACTTCGCAAATCATATTATATCTTACCATGAAACATAGAAATGTGATGCGATATCGCGTTTTAAGCATCATAAGAACTCTATTGCTACGATACGTAGACATCTGCAAACGCTATTTCCTTGCAAGGAAGTGTCGCATTTACATTCATTTGAATCGTAGACAAGGAATGAATAACACTTCGCAATGAATATTATATCTTATCAGGAAACATAGATATGAGATGCAATATCTCGTTTTAAGAAGCATTTGAACTCTATTGCTTCGATACGTAGACATCTGCAAACGCTATTTCCTAGCAAGGAAGTGTCGCATTTACATTCATTTGAAGTTTAGGCGAGGAATACGTGACACTTCGCAAATCATATTATATCTTACCATGAAACATCGAATTGAGATGCGATATCGCGTTTTAAGAAGCATTAGAACTCTATTGCTACGATACCTAGACATCTGCAGACGCTATTTCCTAGCAAGGAAGTGTCGCATTTACATTCATTTGTAGTGTAGACGAGGAATACATGATACTTCGCAAATCATATTATATCTTACCATGAAACATAGAAATGAGATGCGATATCGCGTTTAAAGAATCATAAGAACTCTATTGCTACGATACGTTGACATCTGCAAACGCTATTTCCTTGCAAGGAAGTGCGCATTTACATTTAGTTGATGTGTAGACGAGGAATACATAACACTTCGCAAATCATATTATATCTTACCATGAAACATAGAAATGAGATGCGATATCGCGTTTTAAGAAGCATTAGAACTCTATTGCTACGATACGTAGACATCTGCAAACGCTATTTCCTTGCAAGGAAGTGTCGCATTTACATTCATTTGAAGTGTAGACGAGGAATACATGACACTTCGCAAATCATATTATATCTTACCATGAAACATAGAAATGAGATTCGACATCGCGTTTTAAGAAGCATTAGAAAGCTATTGCTACGATACGTAGACATCTGCAAACGCTATTTCCTAGCGAGGAAGTATCGCATTCACATTCATTTGAAGTGTAGACAAGGAAATACATAACACTTCGCAAATCATGTTATATCTTACCATGAAACATAGAAATGAGATGCGATATCGCGTTTTAAGAATCATATGAACTCTATTGCTACGAAACGTAGACATCTGCAATCGCTATTTCCTTGCAAGGAAGTCTCGCATTTACATTCATTTGAAGTGTAGACGAGGAATACGTAACACTTCGCAAATCATATTATATCTTACCATGAAACATAGAAATGTGATGCGATATCGCGTTTTAAGCATCATAAGAACTCTATTGCTACGATACGTAGACATCTGCAAACGCTATTTCCTTGCAAGGAAGTGTCGCATTTACATTCATTTGAATCGTAGACAAGGAATGAATAACACTTCGCAATGAATATTATATCTTATCAGGAAACATAGATATGAGATGCAATATCTCGTTTTAAGAAGCATTTGAACTCTATTGCTTCGATACGTAGACATCTGCAAACGCTATTTCCTAGCAAGGAAGTGTCGCATTTACATTCATTTGAAGTGTAGGCGAGGAATACGTGACACTTCGCAAATCATATTATATCTTACCATGAAACATAGAAATGAGAATCGATATCGCGTTTTAAGAAGCATTAGAAAGCTATTGCTACGATACGTAGATATCTGCAAATGCTATTTCCTAGCGAGGAAGTATCGCATTCACATTCATTTGAAGTGTAGACAAGGAATACATAACACTTCGCAAATCATGTTATATCTTACCATGAAACATAGAAATGAGATGCGATATCGCGTTTTAACAATCATATGGACTCTATTGCTACGAAACGTAGACATCTGCAATCGCTATTTCCTTGCAAGGAAGTCTCGCATTTACATTCATTTGAAGTGTAGACGAGGAATACATAACACTTCGCAAATCATATTATATCTTACCATGAAACATAGAAATGAGATGCGATATCGCGTTTTGAGAAGCATTAGAACTCTATTGCTACGATACCTAGACATCTGCAGGCGCTATTTCCTAGGAAGGAAGTGTCGCATTTACATTCATTTGAAGTGTAGACGAGGAATACATGATACTTCGCAAATCATATTATATCTTACCATGAAACATAGAAATGAGATGCGATATCGCGTTTTAAGCATCATAAGAACTCTATTGCTACGATACGTAGACATCTCCAAACGCTATTTCCTTACAAGGAAGTCTCGCATTTACATTCATTTGAAGTGTAGACGAGGAATACATAACACTTCGCAAATCATATTATATCTTACCATGAAACATAGAAATGAGATGCGATATCGCGTTTTAACAATCATATGGACTCTATTGCTACGAAACGTAGACATCTGCAATCGCTATTTCCTTGCAAGGAAGTCTCGCATTTACATTCATTTGAAGTGTAGACGAGGAATACATAACACTTCGCAAATCATATTATATCTTACCATGAAACATAGAAATGAGATGCGATATCGCGTTTTGAGAAGCATTAGAACTCTATTGCTACGATACCTAGACATCTGCAGGCGCTATTTCCTAGGAAGGAAGTGTCGCATTTACATTCATTTGTAGTGTAGACGAGGAATACATGATACTTCGCAAATCATATTATATCTTACCGTGAAACATAGAAATGAGATGCGATATCGCGTTTTAAGAATCATAAGAACTCTATTGCTACGATACGTAGACATCTGCAAACGCTATTTCCTTGCAAGGAAGTGTCGCATTTACATTCATTTGAATCGTAGACGAGGAATGCATAACACTTCGCAATGAATATTATATCTTACCATGAAACATAGAAATGAGATGCGATATCGCGTTTTAAGAATCATAAGAACTCTATTGCTACGAAACGTAGACATCTGCAAACGCTATTTCCTTGCAAGGAAGTGTCGCATTTACATTCATTTGAATCGTAGACGAGGAATGCATAACACTTCGAAATGAATATTATATCTTATCAGGAAACATAGATATGAGATGCAACGTCTCGTTTTAAGAAGCACTTGAACTCTATTGCTTCGATGCGTAGACGTCTGCAAACGCTATTTCCTTGCAAGGAAGTGCGCATTTACATTTAGTTGATGTGTAGACGAGGAATACATAACACTTCGCAAATCATACTATATCTTACCATGAAACATAGAAATGAGATACGATATCGCGTTTTAAGAAGCATTAGAACACTACTGCTACGATAGGTAGACATTTGCAAACGCTATTTCCTTGCAAGGAAGTGTCGCATTTACATTCATTTGAAGTGTAGACGAGGAATGCATAACACTTCGCAATGAATATTATATCTTATCAGGAAACATAGATATGAGATGCAATATCTCGTTTTAAGAAGCATTTGAACTCTATTGCTTCGATACGTAGACATCTGCAAACGCTATTTCCTAGCAAGGAAGTGTCGCATTTACATTCATTTGAAGTGTAGACGAGGAATACATGACACTTCGCAAATCATATTATATCTTACCATGAAACATAGAAATGAGATTCGACATCGCGTTTTAAGAAGCATTAGAAAGCTATTGCTACGATACGTAGACATCTGCAAACGCTATTTCCTACCGAGGAAGTATCGCATTCACATTCATTTGAAGTGTAGACAAGGAATACATAACACTTCGCAAATCATGTTATATCTTACCATGAAACATAGAAATGAGATGCGATATCGCGTTTTAAGAATCATAAGAACTCTATTGCTACGATACGTAGACATCTGCAAACGCTATTTCCATGCAAGGAAGTGTCGCATTTACATTCATTTGAATCGTAGACGAGGAATGCATAACACTTCGCAATGAATATTATATCTTACCATGAAACATAGAAATGAGATGCGATATCGCGTTTTAAGAATCATAAGAACTCTATTGCTACGAAACGTAGACATCTGCAAACGCTATTTCCTTGCAAGGAAGTGTCGCATTTACATTCATTTGAATCGTAGACGAGGAATGCATAACACTTCGAAATGAATATTATATCTTATCAGGAAACATAGATATGAGATGCAACGTCTCGTTTTAAGAAGCACTTGAACTCTATTGCTTCGATGCGTAGACGTCTGCAAACGCTATTTCCTTGCAAGGAAGTGCGCATTTACATTTAGTTGATGTGTAGACGAGGAATACATAACACTTCGCAAATCATACTATATCTTACCATGAAACATAGAAATGAGATACGATATCGCGTTTTAAGAAGCATTAGAACACTACTGCTACGATAGGTAGACATTTGCAAACGCTATTTCCTTGCAAGGAAGTGTCGCATTTACATTCATTTGAAGTGTAGACGAGGAATACATAACACTTCGCAAATCATATTATATCTTACCATGAAACATAGAAATGAGATGCGATATCGCGTTTTAAGAATCATAAGAACTCTATTGCTACGAAACGTTGACATCTGCAAACGCTATTTCCTTGCAAGGAAGTGCGCATTTACATTTAGTTGATGTGTAGACAAGGAATACATAACACTTCGCAAATCATATTATATCTTACCACGAAACATAGAAATGAGATACGATATCGCGTTTTAAGAAGCATTAGAACACTACTGCTACGATAGGTAGACATTTGCAAACGCTATTTCCTAGCCAAGAAGTCTCGCATTTACATTCATTTGAAGTATAGGCGAGGAATACATAACACTTCGCAAATAATATTACATCTTACCATGAAACATAGAAATGAGATGCGATATCGCGTTCTAAGAAGCATTAGAACTCTATTGCTACGATACGTAGACTTCTGCAATCGCTATTTCCTAGCAAGGATGTGTCGCATTTACATTCATTTGAATCGTAGGCGAGGAATGCATAACACTTCGCAATGAATATTATATCTTATCATGAAACATAGATATGAGATGCAATATCTCGTTTTAAGAAGCATTTGAACTCTATTGCTTCGATACGTAGACATCTGCAAACGCTATTTCCTTGCAAGGAAGTGTCGCATTTACATTCATTTGAAGTGTAGACGAGGAATACATAACACTTCGCAAATCATATTATATCTTACCATGAAACATAGAAATGAGATGCGACATCGCGTTCTAAGAAGCATTAAAACACTACTGCTACGATAGGTAGACATTTGCAAACGCTATTTCCTTGCAAGGAAGTGTCGCCTTTACATTCATTTGAAGTGTAGACGAGGAATACATAACACTTCGCAAATCATATTATATCTTACCATGAAACATAGAAATGAGATGCGACATCGCGTTCTAAGAAGCATTAGAACACTACTGCTACGATAGGTAGACATTTGCAAACGCTCTTTCCTTGCAAGGAAGTGTCGCATTTACATTCATTTGAAGTGTAGACGAGGAATACATAACACTTCGCAAATCATATTATATCTTACCATGAAACATAGAAATGAGATGCGACATCGCGTTCTAAGAAGCATTAGAACACTACTGCTACGATAGGTAGACATTTGCAAACCCTATTTCCTTGCAAGGAAGTGTCGCATTTACATTCATTTGAAGTGTAGACGAGGAATACATAACACTTCGCAAATCATATTATATCTTACGATGAAACATAGAAATGAGATGCGATATCGCGTTTTAAGAATCATAGGAACTCTATTGCTACGATACGTAGACATCTGCAAACGCTATTTCCTTGCAAGCAAGTGTCGCATTTACATTCATTTGAATCGTAGACAAGGAATACATAACACTTCGCAAATCATGTCATATCTTACCATGAAACATAGAAATGAGATGCGATATCGCGTTTTAAGAATCATATGAACTCTATTGCTACGAGACGTAGACATCTGCAATCGCTATTTCCTTGCAAGGAAGTGTCGCATTTACATTCATTTGAAGTGTAGACGAGGAACACATGATACTTCGCAAATCATATTATATCTTACCATGAAACATAGAAATGAGATGCGATATCGCGTTTTAAGAATCATAAGAACTCTATTGCTACGATACCTAGACATTTGCAAACGCTATTTCCTCGCAAGGAAGTGTCGCATTTACATTCGTTTGAATCGTTGACGAGGAATGCATAACACATCGCAATGAATATTATATCTTATCAGGAAACATAGATATGAGATGCAATATCTCGTTTTAAGAAGCATTTGAACTCTATTGCTTCGATACGTAGACATCTGCAAACGCTATTTCCTAGCAAAGAAGTGTCGCATTTACATTCATTTGAAGTGTAGGCGAGGAATACATAACACTTCGCAAATCATATTATATCTTACCATGAAACATAGAAATGAGATGCGATATCGCGTTTTAAGAATCATAGGAACTCTATTGCTCTGATACGTAGACATCTGCAAACGCTATTTCCTTGCAAGCAAGTGTCGCATTTACATTCATTTGAATTGTAGACGAGGAATACATAACACTTCGCAAATCATATTATATCTTACCATGAAACATAGAAATGAGATACGATATCGCGTTTTAAGAATCATAGGAACTCTATTGCTACGATACGTAGACATCTGCAAACGCTATTTCCTAGCAAAGAAGTGTCGCATTTACATTCATTTGAAGTGTAGACGAGGAATACATAACACTTTGCAAATCATATTATATCTTACCATGAAACATAGAAATGAGATGCGATATCGCGTTTTAAGAATCATAGGAACTCTATTGCTACGATACGTTGACATCTGCAAACGCTATTTCCTCGCAAGGAAGTGTCGCATTTACATTCATTTGAATCGTAGACGAGGAATGCATAACACATCGCAATGAATATTATATCTTATCAGGATACATAGATATGAGATGCAATATCTCGTTTTAAGAAGCACTTGAACTCTATTGCTACGATACGTAGACATCTGCAAACGCTATTTCCTAGCAAGGAAGTGTCGCATTTACATTCATTTGAAGTGTAGACGAGGAATACATAACACTTCGCAAATCATATTATATCTTACCATGAAACATAGAAATGAGATGCGACATCGCGTTCTAAGAAGCATTAGAACACTACTGCTACGATAGGTAGACATTTGCAAACGCTATTTCCTTGCAAGGAAGTGTCGCATTTACATTCATTTGAAGTGTAGACGAGGAATACATAACACTTCGCAAATCATATTATATCTTACCATGAAACATAGAAATGAGATGCGATATCGCGTTTTAAGAATCATAGGAACTCTATTGCTAAGATACGTAGACATCTGCAAACGATATTTCCTTGCAAAGAAGTGTCGCATTTACATTCATTTGAAGTGTAGACGAGGAATACATAACACTTCGCAAATCATTTTATATCTTACCATGAAACATAGAAATGGGATGCGATATCGCGTTTTAAGAATCATAAGAACTCTATTGCTACGATACGTTGACATCTGCAAACGCTATTTCCTTGCAAGGAAGTGCGCACTTACATTTAGTTGATGTGTAGACGAGGAATACATAACACTTCGCAAGTCATATTATATCTTACCATGAAACATAGAAATGAGATACGATATCGCGTTTTAAGAAGCATTAGAACACTATTGCTACGATAGGTAGACATTTGCAAACGCTATTTCCTAGCAAAGAAGTCTCGCATTTACATTCATTTGAAGTATAGGCGAGGAATACATAACACTTCGCAAATAATATTACATCTTGCCATGAAACATAGAAATGAGATGCGATACCGCGTTTTAAGAAGCATTAGAACTCTATTGCTACGATACGTAGACTTCTGCAATCGCTATATCCTTGCAAGGAAGTGTCGCATTTACATTCATTTGAATCGTAGACAAGGAATACATAACACTTCGCAAATCATATTATATCTTACCATGAAACATAGAAATGAGGTTCGACATCGCGTTTTAAGAAGCATTAGAACTCTATTGCTACGATACGTAGAATTCTGCAAACGCTATTTCCTTGCAAGGAAATGTCGCGTTTACATTCATTTGAATCGTAGACGAGGAATGCATAACACGTCGCAATGAATATTATATCTTATCAGGAAACATAAATATGAGATGCAATATCTCGTTTTAAGAAGCATTTGAACTCTATTGCTTCGATACGTAGACATCTGCAAACGCTATTTCCTAGCAAGGAAGTGTCGCATTTACATTCATTTGAAGTGTAGGCGAGGAATACATGACACTTCGCAAATCATATTGTATCTCACCATGAAACATAGAAATGAGATTCGATATCGCGTTTTAAGAAGCATTAGAAAGCTATTGCTACGATACGTAGACATCTGCAAACGCTATTTCCTAGCGAGGAAGTATCGCATTCACATTCATTTGAAGTGTAGACGAGGAATACATAACACTTCGCAAATCATATTAAATCTTACCATGAAACATAGAAATGAGATGCGATATCGCGTTTTAAGAATCATAGGAACTCTATTGCTACGATACGTAGACATCTGCAAACGCTATTTCCTTGCAAGGAAGTGTCGCATTTACATTCATTTGAATCGTAGACGAGGAATGCATAACACTTCGCAATGAATATTATATCTTATCAGGAAACATAGATATGAGATGCAATATCTCGTTTTAAGAAGCATTTGAACTCTATTGCTACGATACGTAGACTTCTGCAATCGCTATTTCCTAGCAAGGAAGTGTCGTATTTACATTCATTTGAATCGTAGGCGAGGAATGCATAACACTTCGCAATGAATACTATATCTTATCATGAAACATAGATATGAGATGCAATATCTCGTTTTAAGAGGCATTTGAACTCTATTGCTTCGATACGTAGACATCTGCAAACGCTATTTCCTTGCAAGGAAGTGTCGCATTTACATTCATTTGAAGTGTAGACGAGGAATACATAACACTTCGCAAATCATATTACATCTTACCATGAAACATAGAAATGAGATGCGACATCGCGTTCTAAGAAGCATTAGAACACTACTGCTACGATAGGTAGACATTTGCAAACGCTATTTCCTAGCGAGGAAGTATCGCATTCACATTCATTTGAAGTGTAGACGAGGAATACATAACACTTCGCAAATCATATTAAATCTTACCATGAAACATAGAAATGAGATGCGATATCGCGTTTTAAGAATCATAGGAACTCTATTGCTACGATACGTAGACATCTGCAAACGCTATTTCCTTGCAAGGAAGTGTCGCATTTACATTCATTTGAATCGTAGACGAGGAATGCATAACACTTCGCAATGAATATTATATCTTATCAGGAAACATAGATATGAGATGCAATATCTCGTTTTAAGAAGCATTTGAACTCTATTGCTACGATACGTAGACTTCTGCAATCGCTATTTCCTAGCAAGGAAGTGTCGTATTTACATTCATTTGAATCGTAGGCGAGGAATGCATAACACTTCGCAATGAATACTATATCTTATCATGAAACATAGATATGAGATGCAATATCTCGTTTTAAGAGGCATTTGAACTCTATTGCTTCGATACGTAGACATCTGCAAACGCTATTTCCTTGCAAGGAAGTGTCGCATTTACATTCATTTGAAGTGTAGACGAGGAATACATAACACTTCGCAAATCATATTACATCTTACCATGAAACATAGAAATGAGATGCGACATCGCGTTCTAAGAAGCATTAGAACACTACTGCTACGATAGGTAGACATTTGCAAACGCTATTTCCTTGCAAGGAAGTGTCGCATTTACATTCATTTGAAGTGTAGACGAGGAATACATAACACTTCGCAAATCATATTATATCTTACCATGAAACATAGAAATGAGATGCGATATCGCGTTTTAAGAATCATAGGAACTCTATTGCTAAGATACGTAGACATCTGCAAACGATATTTCCTTGCAATGAAGTGTCGCATTTACATTCATTTGAAGTGTAGACGAGGAATACATAACACTTCGCAAATCATTTTATATCTTACCATGAAACATAGAAATGGGATGCGATATCGCGTTTTAAGAATCATGAGAACTCTATTGCTACGATACGTTGACATCTGCAAGCGCTATTTCCTTGCAAGGAAGTGCTCACTTACATTTAGTTGATGTGTAGACGAGGAATACATAACACTTCGCAAATCATATTATATCTTACCATGAAACATAGAAATGAGATACGATATCGCGTTTTAAGAAGCATTAGAACACTATTGCTACGATAGGTAGACATTTGCAAACGCTATTTCCTAGCAAAGAAGTCTCGCATTTACATTCATTTGAAGTATAGGCGAGGAATACATAACACTTCGCAAATAATATTACATCTTGCCATGAAACATAGAAATGAGATGCGATATCGCGTTTTAAGAAGCATTAGAACTCTATTGCTACGATACGTAGACTTCTGCAATCGCTATATCCTAGCAAGGAAGTGTCGCATTTACATTCATTTGAATCGTAGACAAGGAATACATAACACTTCGCAAATCATATTATATCTTACCATGAAACATAGAAATGAGGTTCGACATCGCGTTTTAAGAAGCATTAGAACTCTATTGCTACGATACGTAGACTTCTGCAAACGCTATTTCCTTGCAAGGAAATGTCGCATTTACATTCATTTGAATCGTAGACGAGGAATGCATAACACGTCGCAATGAATATTATATCTTATCAGGAAACATAAATATGAGATGCAATATCTCGTTTTAAGAAGCATTTGAACTCTATTGCTTCGATACGTAGACATCTGCAAACGCTATTTCCTAGCAAGGAAGTGTCGCATTTACATTCATTTGAAGTGTAGGCGAGGAATACATGACACTTCGCAAATCATATTGTATCTCACCATGAAGCATAGAAATGAGATTCGATATCGCGTTTTAAGAAGCATTAGAAAGCTATTGCTACGATACGTAGACATCTGCAAACGCTATTTCCTAGCGAGGAAGTATCGCATTCACATTCATTTGAAGTGTAGACAAGGAATACATAACACTTCGCAAATCATTTTATATCTTACCATGAAACATAGAAATGGGATGCGATATCGCGTTTTAAGAATCATAAGAACTCTATTGCTACGATACGTTGACATCTGCAAGCGCTATTTCCTTGCAAGGAAGTGCTCACTTACATTTAGTTGATGTGTAGACGAGGAATACATAACACTTCGCAAATCATATTATATCTTACCATGAAACATAGAAATGAGATACGATATCGCGTTTTAAGAAGCATTAGAACACTATTGCTACGATAGGTAGACATTTGCAAACGCTATTTCCTAGCAAAGAAGTCTCGCATTTACATTCATTTGAAGTATAGGCGAGGAATACATAACACTTCGCAAATAATATTACATCTTGCCATGAAACATAGAAATGAGATGCGATATCGCGTTTTAAGAAGCATTAGAACTCTATTGCTACGATACGTAGACTTCTGCAATCGCTATATCCTAGCAAGGAAGTGTCGCATTTACATTCATTTGAATCGTAGACAAGGAATACATAACACTTCGCAAATCATATTATATCTTACCATGAAACATAGAAATGAGGTTCGACATCGCGTTTTAAGAAGCATTAGAACTCTATTGCTACGATACGTAGACTTCTGCAAACGCTATTTCCTTGCAAGAAATGTCGCATTTACATTCATTTGAATCGTAGACGAGGAATGCATAACACGTCGCAATGAATATTATATCTTCTCAGGAAACATAAATATGAGATGCAATATCTCGTTTAAAGAAGCATTTGAACTCTATTGCTTCGATACGTAGACATCTGCAAACGCTATTTCCTAGCAAGGAAGTGTCGCATTTACATTCATTTGAAGTGTAGGCGAGGAATACATGACACTTCGCAAATCATATTGTATCTCACCATGAAGCATAGAAATGAGATTCGATATCGCGTTTTAAGAAGCATTAGAAAGCTATTGCTACGATACGTAGACATCTGCAAACGCTATTTCCTAGCGAGGAAGTATCGCATTCACATTCATTTGAAGTGTAGACAAGGAATACATAACACTTCGCAAATCATTTTATATCTTACCATGAAACATAGAAATGGGATGCGATATCGCGTTTTAAGAATCATAAGAACTCTATTGCTACGATACGTTGACATCTGCAAGCGCTATTTCCTTGCAAGGAAGTGCTCACTTACATTTAGTTGATGTGTAGACGAGGAATACATAACACTTCGCAAATCATATTATATCTTACCATGAAACATAGAAATGAGATACGATATCGCGTTTTAAGAAGCATTAGAACACTATTGCTACGATAGGTAGACATTTGCAAACGCTATTTCCTAGCAAAGAAGTCTCGCATTTACATTCATTTGAAGTATAGGCGAGGAATACATAACACTTCGCAAATAATATTACATCTTGCCATGAAACATAGAAATGAGATGCGATATCGCGTTTTAAGAAGCATTAGAACTCTATTGCTACGATACGTAGACTTCTGCAATCGCTATATCCTAGCAAGGAAGTGTCGCATTTACATTCATTTGAATCGTAGACAAGGAATACATAACACTTCGCAAATCATATTATATCTTACCATGAAACATAGAAATGAGGTTCGACATCGCGTTTTAAGAAGCATTAGAACTCTATTGCTACGATACGTAGACTTCTGCAAACGCTATTTCCTTGCAAGGAAATGTCGCATTTACATTCATTTGAATCGTAGACGAGGAATGCATAACACGTCGCAATGAATATTATATCTTATCAGGAAACATAAATATGAGATGCAATATCTCGTTTTAAGAAGCATTTGAACTCTATTGCTTCGATACGTAGACATCTGCAAACGCTATTTCCTAGCAAGGAAGTGTCGCATTTACATTCATTTGAAGTGTAGGCGAGGAATACATGACACTTCGCAAATCATATTGTATCTCACCATGAAACATAGAAATGAGATTCGATATCGCGTTTTAAGAAGCATTAGAAAGCTATTGCTACGATACGTAGACATCTGCAAACGCTATTTCCTAGCGAGGAAGTATCGCATTCACATTCATTTGAAGTGTAGACGAGGAATACATAACACTTCGCAAATCATATTAAATCTTACCATGAAACATAGAAATGAGATGCGATATCGCGTTTTAAGAATCATAGGAACTCTATTGCTACGATACGTAGACATCTGCAAGCGCTATTTCCTTGCAAGGAAGTGTCGCATTTACATTCATTTGAATCGTAGACGAGGAATGCATAACACTTCGCAATGAATATTATATCTTATCAGGAAACATAGATATGAGATGCAATATCTCGTTTTAAGAAGCATTTGAACTCTATTGCTACGATACGTAGACTTCTGCAATCGCTATTTCCTAGCAAGGAAGTGTCGTATTTACATTCATTTGAATCGTAGGCGAGGAATGCATAACACTTCGCAATGAATACTATATCTTATCATGAAACATAGATATGAGATGCAATATCTCGTTTTAAGAGGCATTTGAACTCTATTGCTTCGATACGTAGACATCTGCAAACGCTATTTCCTTGCAAGGAAGTGTCGCATTTACATTCATTTGAAGTGTAGACGAGGAATACATAACACTTCGCAAATCATATTACATCTTACCATGAAACATAGAAATGAGATGCGACATCGCGTTCTAAGAAGCATTAGAACACTACTGCTACGATAGGTAGACATTTGCAAACGCTATTTCCTTGCAAGGAAGTGTCGCATTTACATTCATTTGAAGTGTAGACGAGGAATACATAACACTTCGCAAATCATATTATATCTTACCATGAAACATAGAAATGAGATGCGATATCGCGTTTTAAGAATCATAGGAACTCTATTGCTAAGATACGTAGACATCTGCAAACGATATTTCCTTGCAATGAAGTGTCGCATTTACATTCATTTGAAGTGTAGACGAGGAATACATAACACTTCGCAAATCATTTTATATCTTACCATGAAACATAGAAATGGGATGCGATATCGCGTTTTAAGAATCATAAGAACTCTATTGCTACGATACGTTGACATCTGCAAGCGCTATTTCCTTGCAAGGAAGTGCTCACTTACATTTAGTTGATGTGTAGACGAGGAATACATAACACTTCGCAAATCATATTATATCTTACCATGAAACATAGAAATGAGATACGATATCGCGTTTTAAGAAGCATTAGAACACTATTGCTACGATAGGTAGACATTTGCAAACGCTATTTCCTAGCAAAGAAGTCTCGCATTTACATTCATTTGAAGTATAGGCGAGGAATACATAACACTTCGCAAATAATATTACATCTTGCCATGAAACATAGAAATGAGATGCGATATCGCGTTTTAAGAAGCATTAGAACTCTATTGCTACGATACGTAGACTTCTGCAATCGCTATATCCTAGCAAGGAAGTGTCGCATTTACATTCATTTGAATCGTAGACAAGGAATACATAACACTTCGCAAATCATATTATATCTTTCCATGAAACATAGAAATGAGGTTCGACATCGCGTTTTAAGAAACATTAGAACTCTATTGCTACGATACGTAGACTTCTGCAAACGCTATTTCCTTGCAAGGAAATGTCGCATTTACATTCATTTGAATCGTAGACGAGGAATGCATAACACGTCGCAATGAATATTATATCTTATCAGGAAACATAAATATGAGATGCAATATCTCGTTTTAAGAAGCATTTGAACTCTATTGCTTCGATACGTAGACATCTGCAAACGCTATTTCCTAGCAAGGAAGTGTCGCATTTACATTCATTTGAAGTGTAGGCGAGGAATACATGACACTTCGCAAATCATATTGTATCTCACCATGAAACATAGAAATGAGATTCGATATCGCGTTTTAAGAAGCATTAGAAAGCTATTGCTACGATACGTAGACATCTGCAAACGCTATTTCCTAGCGAGGAAGTATCGCATTCACATTCATTTGAAGTGTAGACAAGGAATACATAACACTTCGCAAATCATTTTATATCTTACCATGAAACATAGAAATGGGATGCGATATCGCGTTTTAAGAATCATAAGAACTCTATTGCTACGATACGTTGACATCTGCAAGCGCTATTTCCTTGCAAGGAAGTGCTCACTTACATTTAGTTGATGTGTAGACGAGGAATACATAACACTTCGCAAATCATATTATATCTTACCATGAAACATAGAAATGAGATACGATATCGCGTTTTAAGAAGCATTAGAACACTATTGCTACGATAGGTAGACATTTGCAAACGCTATTTCCTAGCAAAGAAGTCTCGCATTTACATTCATTTGAAGTATAGGCGAGGAATACATAACACTTCGCAAATCATATTATATCTTACCATGAAACATAGAAATGAGATACGATATCGCGTTTTAAGAAGCATTAGAACACTATTGCTACGATAGGTAGACATTTGCAAACGCTATTTCCTAGCAAAGAAGTGTCGCATTTACATTCATTTGAAGTGTAGGCGAGGAATACATAACACTTCGCAAATCATATTATATCTTACCATGAAACATAGAAATGAGAAGCGATATCGCGTTTTAAGAATCATAGGAACTCTATTGCTCTGATACGTAGACATCTGCAAACGCTATTTCCTTGCAAGCAAGTGTCGCATTTACATTCATTTGAATTGTAGACGAGGAATGCATAACACATCGCAATCAATATTATATCTTATCAGGAAACATAGATATGAGATGCAATATCTCGTTTTAAGAAGCATTTGAACTCTATTGCTTCGATACGTAGACATCTGCAAACGCTATTTCCTAGCAAGGAAGTGTAGCATTTACATTCATTTGAAGTGTAGACGAGGAATACATAACACTTCGCAAATCATATTATATCTTACCACGAAACATAGAAATGAGATGCGATATCGCGTTTTAAGAACCGTAAGAACTCTATTGCTACGATACGTTGACATCTGCAAACGCTATTTCCTTGCAAGGAAGTGCGCATTCACATTTAGTTGATGTGTAGACGAGGAATACATAACACTTCGCAAATCATATTATATCTTACCATGAAACATAGAAATGAGATACGATATCGCGTTTTAAGAAGCATTAGAACACTATTGCTACGATAGGTAGACATTCGCAAACGCTATTTCCTAGCAAAGAAGTCTCGCATTAACATTCATTCGAAGTATAGGCGAGGAATACATAACACTTCGCAAATAATATTACATCTTACCATGAAACATAGAAATGAGACGCGATATCGCGTTTAAAGAAGCATTAGAACTCTATTGCTACGATACGTAGACTTCTGCAATCGCTATTTCCTAGCAAGGAAGTGTCGCATTTACATTCATTTGAATCGTAGGCGAGGAATGCATAACACTTCGCAATGAATATTATATCTTATCATGAAACATATATATGAGATGCAATATCTCGTTTTAAGAAGCATTTGAACTCTATTGCTTCGATACGTAGACATCTGCAAACGCTATTTCCTTGCAAGGAAGTGTCGCATTTACATTCATTTGAAGTGTAGACGAGGAATACATAACACTTCGCAAATCATATTATATCTTACCATGAAACATAGAAATGAGATACGATATCGCGTTTTAAGAATCATAGGAACTCTATTGCTACGATACGTAGACATCTGCAAACGCTATTTCCTAGCAAAGAAGTGTCGCATTTACATTCATTTGAAGTGTAGACGAGGAATACATAACACTTTGCAAATCATATTATATCTTACCATGAAACATAGAAATGAGATGCGATATCGCGTTTTAAGAATCATAGGAACTCTATTGCTACGATACGTTGACATCTGCAAACGCTATTTCCTCGCAAGGAAGTGTCGCATTTACATTCATTTGAATCGTAGACGAGGAACGCATAACACATCGCAATGAATATTATATCTTATCAGGAAACATAGATATGAGATGCAATATCTCGTTTTAAGAAGCACTTGAACTCTATTGCTACGATACGTAGACATCTGCAAACGCTATTTCCTAGCAAGGAAGTGTCGCATTTACATTCATTTGAAGTGTAGACGAGGAATACATAACACTTCGCAAATCATATTATATCTTACCATGAAACATAGAAATGAGATGCGACATCGCGTTCTAAGAAGCATTAGAACACTACTGCTACGATAGGTAGACATTTGCAAACGCTATTTCCTTGCAAGGAAGTGTCGCATTTACATTCATTTGAAGTGTAGACGAGGAATACATAACACTTCGCAAATCATATTATATCTTACCATGAAACATAGAAATGAGATGCGATATCGCGTTTTAAGAATCATAGGAACTCTATTGCTAAGATACGTAGACATCTGCAAACGATATTTCCTTGCAAAGAAGTGTCGCATTTACATTCATTTGAAGTGTAGACGAGGAATACATAACACTTCGCAAATCATTTTATATCTTACCATGAAACATAGAAATGGGATGCGATATCGCGTTTTAAGAAGCATTAGAACACTATTGCTACGATAGGTAGACATTTGCAAACGCTATTTCCTAGCAAAGAAGTCTCGCATTTACATTCATTTGAAGTATAGGCGAGGAATACATAACACTTCGCAAATAATATTACATCTTGCCATGAAACATAGAAATGAGATGCGATATCGCGTTTTAAGAAGCATTAGAACTCTATTGCTACGATACGTAGACTTCTGCAATCGCTATATCCTAGCAAGGAAGTGTCGCATTTACATTCATTTGAATCGTAGACAAGGAATACATAACACTTCGCAAATCATATTATATCTTACCATGAAACATAGAAATGAGGTTCGACATCGCGTTTTAAGAAGCATTAGAACTCTATTGCTACGATACGTAGACTTCTGCAAACGCTATTTCCTTGCAAGGAAATGTCGCATTTACATTCATTTGAATCGTAGACGAGGAATGCATAACACGTCGCAATGAATATTATATCTTATCAGGAAACATAAATATGAGATGCAATATCTCGTTTTAAGAAGCATTTGAACTCTATTGCTTCGATACGTAGACATCTGCAAACGCTATTTCCTAGCAAGGAAGTGTCGCATTTACATTCATTTGAAGTGTAGGCGAGGAATACATGACACTTCGCAAATCATATTGTATCTCACCATGAAACATAGAAATGAGATTCGATATCGCGTTTTAAGAAGCATTAGAAAGCTATTGCTACGATACGTAGACATCTGCAAACGCTATTTCCTAGCGAGGAAGTATCGCATTCACATTCATTTGAAGTGTAGACAAGGAATACATAACACTTCGCAAATCATTTTATATCTTACCATGAAACATAGAAATGGGATGCGATATCGCGTTTTAAGAATCATAAGAACTCTATTGCTACGATACGTTGACATCTGCAAGCGCTATTTCCTTGCAAGGAAGTGCTCACTTACATTTAGTTGATGTGTAGACGAGGAATACATAACACTTCGCAAATCATATTATATCTTACCATGAAACATAGAAATGAGATACGATATCGCGTTTTAAGAAGCATTAGAACACTATTGCTACGATAGGTAGACATTTGCAAACGCTATTTCCTAGCAAAGAAGTCTCGCATTTACATTCATTTGAAGTATAGGCGAGGAATACATAACACTTCGCAAATAATATTACATCTTGCCATGAAACATAGAAATGAGATGCGATATCGCGTTTTAAGAAGCATTAGAACTCTATTGCTACGATACGTAGACTTCTGCAATCGCTATATCCTAGCAAGGAAGTGTCGCATTTACATTCATTTGAATCGTAGACAAGGAATACATAACACTTCGCAAATCATATTATATCTTACCATGAAACATAGAAATGAGGTTCGACATCGCGTTTTAAGAAGCATTAGAACTCTATTGCTACGATACGTAGACTTCTGCAAACGCTATTTCCTTGCAAGGAAATGTCGCATTTACATTCATTTGAATCGTAGACGAGGAATGCATAACACGTCGCAATGAATATTATATCTTATCAGGAAACATAAATATGAGATGCAATATCTCGTTTTAAGAAGCATTTGAACTCTATTGCTTCGATACGTAGACATCTGCAAACGCTATTTCCTAGCAAGGAAGTGTCGCATTTACATTCATTTGAAGTGTAGGCGAGGAATACATGACACTTCGCAAATCATATTGTATCTCACCATGAAACATAGAAATGAGATTCGATATCGCGTTTTAAGAAGCATTAGAAAGCTATTGCTACGATACGTAGACATCTGCAAACGCTATTTCCTAGCGAGGAAGTATCGCATTCACATTCATTTGAAGTGTAGACAAGGAATACATAACACTTCGCAAATCATGTTATATCTTACCATGAAACATAGAAATGAGATGCGATATCGCGTTTTAAGAAGCATTAGAACTCTATTGCTACGATACGTAGACTTCTGCAATCGCTATTTCCTAGCAAGGAAGTGTCGCATTTACATTCATTTGAATCGTAGGCGAGGAATGCATAACACTTCGCAATGAATATTATATCTTATCATGAAACATAGATATGAGATGCAATATCTCGTTTTAAGAAGCATTTGAACTCTATTGCTTCGATACGTAGACATCTGCAAACGCTATTTCCTTGCAAGGAAGTGTCGCATTTACATTCATTTGAAGTGTAGACGAGGAATACATAACACTTCGCAAATCATATTATATCTTACCATGAAACATAGAAATGAGATGCGACGTCGCGTTCTAAGAAGCATTAGAACACTACTGCTACGATAGGTAGACATTTGCAAACGCTATTTCCTTGCAAGGAAGTGTCGCATTTACATTCATTTGAAGTGTTGACGAGGAATACATAACACTTCGCAAATCATATTATATCTTACCATGAAACATAGAAATGAGATGCGATATCGCGTTTTAAGAATCATAGGAACTCTATTGCTACGATACGTAGACATCTGCAAACGCTATTTCCTAGCAAAGAAGTGTCGCATTTACATTCATTTGAAGTGTAGACGAGGAATACATAACACTTCGCAAATCATATTATATCTTACCATGAAACATAGAAAAGAGATGCGATATCGCGTTTTAAGAATCATAAGAACTCTATTGCTACGATACGTTGACATCTGCAAACGCTATTTCCTTGCAAGGAAGTGTCGCATTTACATTCATTTGAATCGTAGACAAGGAATACATAACACTTCGCAAATCATGTTATATCTTACCATGAAACATAGAAATGAGATGCGGTATCGCGTTTTAAGAATCATATGAACTCTATTGCCACGATAGGTAGACATTTGCAAACGCTACTTCCTAGCAAAGAAGTCTCGCATTTACATTCATTTGAAGTATAGGCGAGGAATACATAACACTTCGCAAATAATATCACATCTTGCCATGAAACATAGAAATGAGATGCGATATCGCGTTTTAAGTAGCATTAGAACTCTATTGCTACGATACGTAGACTTCTGCAATCGCTATTTCCTAGCAAGGAAGTGTCGCATTTACATTCATTTGAATCGTAGACAAGGAATACATAACACTTCGCAAATCATATTATATCTTACCATGAAACATAGAAATGAGGTTCGACATCGCGTTTTAAGAAGCATTAGAACTCTATTGCTACGATACGTAGACTTCTGCAAACGCTATTTCCTTGCAAGGAAATGTCGCATTTACATTCATTTGAATCGTAGACGAGGAATGCATAACACGTCACAAAGAATATTATATCTTATCAGGAAACATAGATATGAGATGCAATATCTCGTTTTAAGAAGCATTTGAACTCTATTGCTTCGATACGTAGACATCTGCAAACGCTATTTCCTAGCAAGGAAGTGTCGCATTTACATTCATTTGAAGTGTAGGCGAGGAATACATGACACTTCGCAAATCATATTGTATCTCACCATGAAACATAGAAATGAGATTCGATATCGCGTTTTAAGAAGCATTAGAAAGCTATTGCTACGATACGTAGACATCTGCAAACGCTATTTCCTAGCGAGGAAGTATCGCATTCACATTTATTTGTAGTGTAGACAAGGAATACATAACACTTCGCAAATCATGTTATATCTTACCATGAAACATAGAAATGAGATGCGATATCGCGTTTTAAGAATCATATGAGCTCTATTGCTACGAGACGTAGACATCTGCAATCGCTATTTCCTTGCAAGGAAGTGTCGCATTTACATTCATGTGAAGTGTAGACGAGGAATACATAACACTTCGCAAATCATATTATATTTTACCATGAAACATAGAAATGAGATGCGATATCGCGTTTTAAGAAGCATTAGAACTCTATTGCTACGATACCTAGACATCTGCAGACGCTATTTCCTAGCAAGGAAGTGTCGCATTTACATTCATTTGAAGTGTAGACGAGAAATACATGAAACTTCGCAAATCATATTATATCTTACCATGAAACGTAGAAATGAGATGCGATATCGCGTTTTAAGAATCATAAGGACTCTATTGCTACGATACATTGACATCTGCAAACGCTATTTCCTTGCAAGGAAGTGCGCGTTTACATTTAGTTGATGTGTAGACGAGGAGTACATAGCACTTCGCAAATCATATTATATCTTACCATGAAACATAGGAATGAGATGCGATATCGCTTTTTAAGAAGCATTAGAACTCTATTGCTACGATACCTAGACATCTGCAGACGCTATTTCCTAGCAAGGAAGTGTCGCATTTACATTCATTTGAAGTGTAGACGAGGAATACATGATACTTCGCAAATCATATTATATCTTACCATGAAACATAGAAATGAGATGCGATATCGCGTTTAAAGAATCATAAGAACTCTATTGCTACGATACGTTGACATCTGCAAACGCTATTTCCTTGCAAGGAAGTGCGCATTTACATTTAGTTGATGTGTAGACGAGGAATACATAACACTTCGCAAATCATATTATATCTTACCATGAAACATAGAAATGAGATGCGATATCGCGTTTTAAGAAGCATTAGAACTCTATTGCTACGATACGTAGACATCTGCAAACGCTATTTCCTTGCAAGGAAGTGTCGCATTTACATTCATTTGAAGTGTAGACGAGGAATACATGACACTTCGCAAATCATATTATATCTTACCATGAAACATAGAAATGAGATTCGACATCGCGTTTTAAGAAGCATTAGAAAGCTATTGCTACGATACGTAGACATCTGCAGACGCTATTTCCTAGCGAGGAAGTATCGCATTCACATTCATTTGAAGTGTAGACAAGGAATACATAACACTTCGCAAATCATGTTATATCTTACCATGAAACATAGAAATGAGATGCGATATCGCGTTTTAAGAATCATATGAACTCTATTGCTACGAAACGTAGACATCTGCAATCGCTATTTCCTTGCAAGGAAGTCTCGCATTTACATTCATTTGAAGTGTAGACGAGGAATACGTAACACTTCGCAAATCATATTATATCTTACCATGAAACATAGAAATGTGATGCGATATCGCGTTTTAAGCATCATAAGAACTCTATTGCTACGATACGTAGACATCTGCAAACGCTATTTCCTTGCAAGGAAGTGTCGCATTTACATTCATTTGAATCGTAGACAAGGAATGAATAACACTTCGCAATGAATATTATATCTTATCAGGAAACATAGATATGAGATGCAATATCTCGTTTTAAGAAGCATTTGAACTCTATTGCTTCGATACGTAGACATCTGCAAACGCTATTTCCTAGCAAGGAAGTGTCGCATTTACATTCATTTGAAGTTTAGGCGAGGAATACGTGACACTTCGCAAATCATATTATATCTTACCATGAAACGTCGAATTGAGATGCGATATCGCGTTTTAAGAAGCATTAGAACTCTATTGCTACGATACGTTGACATCTGCAAACGCTATTTCCTTGCAAGGAAGTGTCGCATTTACATTCATTTGAATCGTAGACGAGGAATGCATAACACTTCGCAATGAATATTATATCTTATCAGGAAACATAGATATGAGATGCAATATCTCGTTTTAAGAAGCATTTGAACTCTATTGCTTCGATACGTAGACATCTGCAAACGCTATTTCCTAGCAAGGAAGTGTCGCATTTACATTCATTTGAAGTGTAGGCGAGGAATACGTGACACTTCGCAAATCATATTATATCTTACCATGAAACATAGAAATGAGAATCGATATCGCGTTTTAAGAAGCATTAGAAAGCTATTGCTACGATACGTAGATATCTGCAAATGCTATTTCCTAGCGAGGAAGTATCGCATTCACATTCATTTGAAGTGTAGACAAGGAATACATAACACTTCGCAAATCATGTTATATCTTATCATGAAGCATAGAAATGAGATGCGATATCGCGTTTTAAGAATCATATGAACTCTATTGCTACGAAACGTAGACATCTGCAATCGCTATTTCCTTGCAAGGAAGTCTCGCATTTACATTCATTTGAAGTGTAGACGAGGAATACATAACACTTCGCAAATCATATTATATCTTACCATAAAACATCGAATTGAGATGCGATATCGCGTTTTAAGAAGCATTAGAACTCTATTGCTACGATACCTAGACATCTGCAGACGCTATTTCCTAGCAAGGAAGTGTCGCATTTACATTCATTTGAAGTGTAGACGAGGAATACATGATACTTCGCAAATCATATCATATCTTACCATGAAACATAGAAATGAGATGCGATATCGCGTTTAAAGAATCATAAGAACTCTATTGCTACGATACGTTGACATCTGCAAACGCTATTTCCTTGCAAGGAAGTGCGCATTTACATTTAGTTGATGTGTAGACGAGGAATACATAATACTTCGCAAATCATATTATATCTTACCATGAAACATAGAAATGAGATGCGATATCGCGTTTTAAGAAGCATTAGAACTCTATTGCTACGATACGTAGACATCTGCAAACGCTATTTCCTTGCAAGGAAGTGTCGCATTTACATTCATTTGAAGTGTAGACGAGGAATACATGACACTTCGCAAATCATATTATATCTTACCATGAAACATAGAAATGAGATTCGACATCGCGTTTTAAGAAGCATTAGAAAGCTATTGCTACGATACGTAGACATCTGCAAACGCTATTTCCTAGCGAGGAAGTATCGCATTCACATTCATTTGAAGTGTAGACAAGGAATACATAACACTTCGCAAATCATGTTATATCTTACCATGAAACATAGAAATGAGATGCGATATCGCGTTTTAAGAATCATATGAACTCTATTGCTACGAAACGTAGACATCTGCAATCGCTATTTCCTTGCAAGGAAGTGTCGCATTTACATTCATTTGAAGTGTAGACGAGGAATACATAACACTTCGCAAATCATATTATATTTTACCATGAAACATAGAAATGAGATGCGATATCGCGTTTTAAGAAGCATTAGAACTCTATTGCTACGATACCTAGACATCTGCAGACGCTATTTCCTAGCAAGGAAGTGTCGCATTTACATTCATTTGAAGTGTAGACGAGAAATACATGAAACTTCGCAAATCATATTATATCTTACCATGAAACGTAGAAATGAGATGCGATATCGCGTTTTAAGAATCATAAGGACTCTATTGCTACGATACATTGACATCTGCAAACGCTATTTCCTTGCAAGGAAGTGCGCGTTTACATTTAGTTGATGTGTAGACGAGGAGTACATAGCACTTCGCAAATCATATTATATCTTACCATGAAACATAGGAATGAGATGCGATATCGCTTTTTAAGAAGCATTAGAACTCTATTGCTACGATACCTAGACATCTGCAGACGCTATTTCCTAGCAAGGAAGTGTCGCATTTACATTCATTTGAAGTGTAGACGAGGAATACATGATACTTCGCAAATCATATTATATCTTACCATGAAACATAGAAATGAGATGCGATATCGCGTTTAAAGAATCATAAGAACTCTATTGCTACGATACGTTGACATCTGCAAACGCTATTTCCTTGCAAGGAAGTGCGCATTTACATTTAGTTGATGTGTAGACGAGGAATACATAACACTTCGCAAATCATATTATATCTTACCATGAAACATAGAAATGAGATGCGATATCGCGTTTTAAGAATCATAGGAACTCTATTGCTCTGATACGTAGACATCTGCAAACGCTATTTCCTTGCAAGCAAGTGTCGCATTTACATTCATTTGAATCGTAGACAAGGAATACATAACACTTCGCAAATCATGTTATATCTTACCATGAAACATAGAAATGAGATGCGATATCGCGTTTTAAGAATCATATGAACTCTATTGCTACGAGACGTAGACATCTGCAAAAGCTATTTCCTTGCAAGGAAGTGTCGCGTTTACATACATTTGAAGTGTAGACGAGGAATACATAACACTTCGCAAATCATATTATATCTTACCATGAAACATAGAAATGAGATGCGACATCGCGTTCTAAGAAGCATTAGAACACTACTGCTACGATAGGTAGACATTTGCAAACGCTACTTCCTAGCAAAGAAGTCTCGCATTTACATTCATTTGAAGTATAGGCGAGGAATACATAACACTTCGCAAATAATATCACATCTTGCCATGAAACATAGAAATGAGATGCGATATCGCGTTTTAAGTAGCATTAGAACTCTATTGCTACGATACGTAGACTTCTGCAATCGCTATTTCCTAGCAAGGAAGTGTCGCATTTACATTCATTTGAATCGTAGACAAGGAATACATAACACTTCGCAAATCATATTATATCTTACCATGAAACATAGAAATGAGGTTCGACATCGCGTTTTAAGAAGCATTAGAACTCTATTGCTACGATACGTAGACTTCTGCAAACGCTATTTCCTTGCAAGGAAATGTCGCATTTACATTCATTTGAATCGTAGACGAGGAATGCATAACACGTCACAAAGAATATTATATCTTATCAGGAAACATAGATATGAGATGCAATATCTCGTTTTAAGAAGCATTTGAACTCTATTGCTTCGATACGTAGACATCTGCAAACGCTATTTCCTAGCAAGGAAGTGTCGCATTTACATTCATTTGAAGTGTAGGCGAGGAATACATGACACTTCGCAAATCATATTGTATCTCACCATGAAACATAGAAATGAGATTCGATATCGCGTTTTAAGAAGCATTAGAAAGCTATTGCTACGATACGTAGACATCTGCAAACGCTATTTCCTAGCGAGGAAGTATCGCATTCACATTTATTTGTAGTGTAGACAAGGAATACATAACACTTCGCAAATCATGTTATATCTTACCATGAAACATAGAAATGAGATGCGATATCGCGTTTTAAGAATCATATGAGCTCTATTGCTACGAGACGTAGACATCTGCAATCGCTATTTCCTTGCAAGGAAGTGTCGCATTTACATTCATGTGAAGTGTAGACGAGGAATACATAACACTTCGCAAATCATATTATATTTTACCATGAAACATAGAAATGAGATGCGATATCGCGTTTTAAGAAGCATTAGAACTCTATTGCTACGATACCTAGACATCTGCAGACGCTATTTCCTAGCAAGGAAGTGTCGCATTTACATTCATTTGAAGTGTAGACGAGAAATACATGAAACTTCGCAAATCATATTATATCTTACCATGAAACGTAGAAATGAGATGCGATATCGCGTTTTAAGAATCATAAGGACTCTATTGCTACGATACATTGACATCTGCAAACGCTATTTCCTTGCAAGGAAGTGCGCGTTTACATTTAGTTGATGTGTAGACGAGGAGTACATAGCACTTCGCAAATCATATTATATCTTACCATGAAACATAGGAATGAGATGCGATATCGCTTTTTAAGAAGCATTAGAACTCTATTGCTACGATACCTAGACATCTGCAGACGCTATTTCCTAGCAAGGAAGTGTCGCATTTACATTCATTTGAAGTGTAGACGAGGAATACATGATACTTCGCAAATCATATTATATCTTACCATGAAACATAGAAATGAGATGCGATATCGCGTTTAAAGAATCATAAGAACTCTATTGCTACGATACGTTGACATCTGCAAACGCTATTTCCTTGCAAGGAAGTGCGCATTTACATTTAGTTGATGTGTAGACGAGGAATACATAACACTTCGCAAATCATATTATATCTTACCATGAAACATAGAAATGAGATGCGATATCGCGTTTTAAGAAGCATTAGAACTCTATTGCTACGATACGTAGACATCTGCAAACGCTATTTCCTTGCAAGGAAGTGTCGCATTTACATTCATTTGAAGTGTAGACGAGGAATACATGACACTTCGCAAATCATATTATATCTTACCATGAAACATAGAAATGAGATTCGACATCGCGTTTTAAGAAGCATTAGAAAGCTATTGCTACGATACGTAGACATCTGCAGACGCTATTTCCTAGCGAGGAAGTATCGCATTCACATTCATTTGAAGTGTAGACAAGGAATACATAACACTTCGCAAATCATGTTATATCTTACCATGAAACATAGAAATGAGATGCGATATCGCGTTTTAAGAATCATATGAACTCTATTGCTACGAAACGTAGACATCTGCAATCGCTATTTCCTTGCAAGGAAGTCTCGCATTTACATTCATTTGAAGTGTAGACGAGGAATACGTAACACTTCGCAAATCATATTATATCTTACCATGAAACATAGAAATGTGATGCGATATCGCGTTTTAAGCATCATAAGAACTCTATTGCTACGATACGTAGACATCTGCAAACGCTATTTCCTTGCAAGGAAGTGTCGCATTTACATTCATTTGAATCGTAGACAAGGAATGAATAACACTTCGCAATGAATATTATATCTTATCAGGAAACATAGATATGAGATGCAATATCTCGTTTTAAGAAGCATTTGAACTCTATTGCTTCGATACGTAGACATCTGCAAACGCTATTTCCTAGCAAGGAAGTGTCGCATTTACATTCATTTGAAGTTTAGGCGAGGAATACGTGACACTTCGCAAATCATATTATATCTTACCATGAAACGTCGAATTGAGATGCGATATCGCGTTTTAAGAAGCATTAGAACTCTATTGCTACGATACGTTGACATCTGCAAACGCTATTTCCTTGCAAGGAAGTGTCGCATTTACATTCATTTGAATCGTAGACGAGGAATGCATAACACTTCGCAATGAATATTATATCTTATCAGGAAACATAGATATGAGATGCAATATCTCGTTTTAAGAAGCATTTGAACTCTATTGCTTCGATACGTAGACATCTGCAAACGCTATTTCCTAGCAAGGAAGTGTCGCATTTACATTCATTTGAAGTGTAGGCGAGGAATACGTGACACTTCGCAAATCATATTATATCTTACCATGAAACATAGAAATGAGAATCGATATCGCGTTTTAAGAAGCATTAGAAAGCTATTGCTACGATACGTAGATATCTGCAAATGCTATTTCCTAGCGAGGAAGTATCGCATTCACATTCATTTGAAGTGTAGACAAGGAATACATAACACTTCGCAAATCATGTTATATCTTATCATGAAGCATAGAAATGAGATGCGATATCGCGTTTTAAGAATCATATGAACTCTATTGCTACGAAACGTAGACATCTGCAATCGCTATTTCCTTGCAAGGAAGTCTCGCATTTACATTCATTTGAAGTGTAGACGAGGAATACATAACACTTCGCAAATCATATTATATCTTACCATAAAACATCGAATTGAGATGCGATATCGCGTTTTAAGAAGCATTAGAACTCTATTGCTACGATACCTAGACATCTGCAGACGCTATTTCCTAGCAAGGAAGTGTCGCATTTACATTCATTTGAAGTGTAGACGAGGAATACATGATACTTCGCAAATCATATCATATCTTACCATGAAACATAGAAATGAGATGCGATATCGCGTTTAAAGAATCATAAGAACTCTATTGCTACGATACGTTGACATCTGCAAACGCTATTTCCTTGCAAGGAAGTGCGCATTTACATTTAGTTGATGTGTAGACGAGGAATACATAATACTTCGCAAATCATATTATATCTTACCATGAAACATAGAAATGAGATGCGATATCGCGTTTTAAGAAGCATTAGAACTCTATTGCTACGATACGTAGACATCTGCAAACGCTATTTCCTTGCAAGGAAGTGTCGCATTTACATTCATTTGAAGTGTAGACGAGGAATACATGACACTTCGCAAATCATATTATATCTTACCATGAAACATAGAAATGAGATTCGACATCGCGTTTTAAGAAGCATTAGAAAGCTATTGCTACGATACGTAGACATCTGCAAACGCTATTTCCTAGCGAGGAAGTATCGCATTCACATTCATTTGAAGTGTAGACAAGGAATACATAACACTTCGCAAATCATGTTATATCTTACCATGAAACATAGAAATGAGATGCGATATCGCGTTTTAAGAATCATATGAACTCTATTGCTACGAAACGTAGACATCTGCAATCGCTATTTCCTTGCAAGGAAGTGTCGCATTTACATTCATTTGAAGTGTAGACGAGGAATACATAACACTTCGCAAATCATATTATATTTTACCATGAAACATAGAAATGAGATGCGATATCGCGTTTTAAGAAGCATTAGAACTCTATTGCTACGATACCTAGACATCTGCAGACGCTATTTCCTAGCAAGGAAGTGTCGCATTTACATTCATTTGAAGTGTAGACGAGAAATACATGAAACTTCGCAAATCATATTATATCTTACCATGAAACGTAGAAATGAGATGCGATATCGCGTTTTAAGAATCATAAGGACTCTATTGCTACGATACATTGACATCTGCAAACGCTATTTCCTTGCAAGGAAGTGCGCGTTTACATTTAGTTGATGTGTAGACGAGGAGTACATAGCACTTCGCAAATCATATTATATCTTACCATGAAACATAGGAATGAGATGCGATATCGCTTTTTAAGAAGCATTAGAACTCTATTGCTACGATACCTAGACATCTGCAGACGCTATTTCCTAGCAAGGAAGTGTCGCATTTACATTCATTTGAAGTGTAGACGAGGAATACATGATACTTCGCAAATCATATTATATCTTACCATGAAACATAGAAATGAGATGCGATATCGCGTTTAAAGAATCATAAGAACTCTATTGCTACGATACGTTGACATCTGCAAACGCTATTTCCTTGCAAGGAAGTGCGCATTTACATTTAGTTGATGTGTAGACGAGGAATACATAACACTTCGCAAATCATATTATATCTTACCATGAAACATAGAAATGAGATGCGATATCGCGTTTTAAGAATCATAGGAACTCTATTGCTCTGATACGTAGACATCTGCAAACGCTATTTCCTTGCAAGCAAGTGTCGCATTTACATTCATTTGAATCGTAGACAAGGAATACATAACACTTCGCAAATCATGTTATATCTTACCATGAAACATAGAAATGAGATGCGATATCGCGTTTTAAGAATCATATGAACTCTATTGCTACGAGACGTAGACATCTGCAAAAGCTATTTCCTTGCAAGGAAGTGTCGCGTTTACATTCATTTGAAGTGTAGACGAGGAATACATAACACTTCGCAAATCATATTATATCTTACCATGAAACATAGAAATGAGATGCGACATCGCGTTCTAAGAAGCATTAGAACACTACTGCTACGATAGGTAGACATTTGCAAACGCTATTTCCTAGCAAAGAAGTCTCGCATTTACATTCATTTGAAGCATAGGCGAGGAATACATAACACTTCGCAAATAATATTACATCTTACCATGAAACATAGAAATGAGATGCGATATCGCGTTTTAAGAAGCATTAGAACTCTATTGCTACGATACGTAGACTTCTGCAATCGCTATTTCCTAGCAAGGAAGTGTCGCATTTACATTCATTTGAAGTGTAGACGAGGAACACATGATACTTCGCAAATCATATTATATCTTACCATGAAACATAGAAATGAGATGCGATATCGCGTTTTAAGAATCATAAGAACTCTATTGCTACGATACGTAGACATCTGCAAACGCTATTTCCTAGCAAAGAAGTGTCGCATTTACATTCATTTGAAGTGTAGGCGAGGAATACATAACACTTCGCAAATCATATTATATCTTACCATGAAACATAGAAATGAGATGCGATATCGCGTTTTAAGAATCATAGGAACTCTATTGCTCTGATACGTAGACATCTGCAAACGCTATTTCCTTGCAAGCAAGTGTCGCATTTACATTCATTTGAATTGTAGACGAGGAATGCATAACACATCGCAATGAATATTATATCTTATCAGGAAACATAGATATGAGATGCAATATCTCGTTTTAAGAAGCATTTGAACTCTATTGCTTCGATACGTAGACATCTGCAAACGCTATTTCCTAGCAAGGAAGTGTAGCATTTACATTCATTTGAAGTGTAGACGAGGAATACATAACACTTCGCAAATCATATTATATCTTACCACGAAACATAGAAATGAGATGCGATATCGCGTTTTAAGAACCGTAAGAACTCTATTGCTACGATACGTTGACATCTGCAAACGCTATTTCCTTGCAAGGAAGTGCGCATTCACATTTAGTTGATGTGTAGACGAGGAATACATAACACTTCGCAAATCATATTATATCTTACCATGAAACATAGAAATGAGATACGATATCGCGTTTTAAGAAGCATTAGAACACTATTGCTACGATAGGTAGACATTCGCAAACGCTATTTCCTAGCAAAGAAGTCTCGCATTAACATTCATTCGAAGTATAGGCGAGGAATACATAACACTTCGCAAATAATATTACATCTTACCATGAAACATAGAAATGAGACGCGATATCGCGTTTTAAGAAGCATTAGAACTCTATTGCTACGATACGTAGACTTCTGCAATCGCTATTTCCTAGCAAGGAAGTGTCGCATTTACATTCATTTGAATCGTAGGCGAGGAATGCATAACACTTCGCAATGAATATTATATCTTATCATGAAACATATATATGAGATGCAATATCTCGTTTTAAGAAGCATTTGAACTCTATTGCTTCGATACGTAGACATCTGCAAACGCTATTTCCTTGCAAGGAAGTGTCGCATTTACATTCATTTGAAGTGTAGACGAGGAATACATAACACTTCGCAAATCATATTATATCTTACCATGAAACATAGAAATGAGATACGATATCGCGTTTTAAGAATCATAGGAACTCTATTGCTACGATACGTAGACATCTGCAAACGCTATTTCCTAGCAAAGAAGTGTCGCATTTACATTCATTTGAAGTGTAGACGAGGAATACATAACACTTCGCAAATCATATTATATCTTACCATGAAACATAGAAATGAGATGCGATATCGCGTTTTAAGAATCATAGGAACTCTATTGCTACGATACGTTGACATCTGCAAACGCTATTTCCTCGCAAGGAAGTGTCGCATTTACATTCATTTGAATCGTAGACGAGGAATGCATAACACATCGCAATGAATATTATATCTTATCAGGAAACATAGATATGAGATGCAATATCTCGTTTTAAGAAGCACTTGAACTCTATTGCTACGATACGTAGACATCTGCAAACGCTATTTCCTAGCAAGGAAGTGTCGCATTTACATTCATTTGAAGTGTAGACGAGGAATACATAACACTTCGCAAATCATATTATATCTTACCATGAAACATAGAAATGAGATGCGACATCGCGTTCTAAGAAGCATTAGAACACTACTGCTACGATAGGTAGACATTTGCAAACGCTATTTCCTTGCAAGGAAGTGTCGCATTTACATTCATTTGAAGTGTAGACGAGGAATACATAACACTTCGCAAATCATATTATATCTTACCATGAAACATAGAAATGAGATGCGATATCGCGTTTTAAGAATCATAGGAACTCTATTGCTAAGATACGTAGACATCTGCAAACGATATTTCCTTGCAAAGAAGTGTCGCATTTACATTCATTTGAAGTGTAGACGAGGAATACATAACACTTCGCAAATCATTTTATATCTTACCATGAAATATAGAAATGGGATGCGATATCGCGTTTTAAGAATCATAAGAACTCTATTGCTACGATACGTTGACATCTGCAAACGCTATTTCCTTGCAAGGAAGTGCGCACTTACATTTAGTTGATGTGTAGGAGAGGAATACATAACACTTCGCAAGTCATATTATATCTTACCATGAAACATAGAAATGAGATACGATATCGCGTTTTAAGAAGCATTAGAACACTATTGCTACGATAGGTAGACGTTTGCAAACGCTATTTCCTAGCAAAGAAGTCTCGCATTTACATTCATTTGAAGTATAGGCGAGGAATACATAACACTTCGCAAATAATATTACATCTTGCCATGAAACATAGAAATGAGATGCGATATCGCGTTTTAAGAAGCATTAGAACTCTATTGCTACGATACGTAGACTTCTGCAATCGCTATATCCTTGCAAGGAAGTGTCGCATTTACATTCATTTGAATCGTAGACAAGGAATACATAACACTTCGCAAATCATATTATATCTTACCATGAAACATAGAAATGAGGTTCGACATCGCGTTTTAAGAAGCATTAGAACTCTATTGCTACGATACGTAGAATTCTGCAAACGCTATTTCCTTGCAAGGAAATGTCGCGTTTACATTCATTTGAATCGTAGACGAGGAATGCATAACACGTCGCAATGAATATTATATCTTATCAGGAAACATAAATATGAGATGCAATATCTCGTTTTAAGAAGCATTTGAACTCTATTGCTTCGATACGTAGACATCTGCAAACGCTATTTCCTAGCAAGGAAGTGTCGCATTTACATTCATTTGAAGTGTAGGCGAGGAATACATGACACTTCGCAAATCATATTGTATCTCACCATGAAACATAGAAATGAGATTCGATATCGCGTTTTAAGAATCATATGAACTCTATTGCTACGATACGTAGACTTCTGCAATCGCTATTTCCTAGCAAGGAAGTGTCGCATTTACATTCATTTGAATCGTAGGCGAGGAATGCATAACACTTCGCAATGAATATTATATCTTATCATGAAACATATATATGAGATGCAATATCTCGTTTTAAGAAGCATTTGAACTCTATTGCTTCGATACGTAGACATCTGCAAACGCTATTTCCTTGCAAGGAAGTGTCGCATTTACATTCATTTGAAGTGTAGACGAGGAATACATAACACTTCGCAAATCATATTATATCTTACCATGAAACATAGAAATGAGATACGATATCGCGTTTTAAGAATCATAGGAACTCTATTGCTACGATACGTAGACATCTGCAAACGCTATTTCCTAGCAAAGAAGTGTCGCATTTACATTCATTTGAAGTGTAGACGAGGAATACATAACACTTCGCAAATCATATTATATCTTACCATGAAACATAGAAATGAGATGCGATATCGCGTTTTAAGAATCATAGGAACTCTATTGCTACGATACGTTGACATCTGCAAACGCTATTTCCTCGCAAGGAAGTGTCGCATTTACATTCATTTGAATCGTAGACGAGGAATGCATAACACATCGCAATGAATATTATATCTTATCAGGAAACATAGATATGAGATGCAATATCTCGTTTTAAGAAGCACTTGAACTCTATTGCTACGATACGTAGACATCTGCAAACGCTATTTCCTAGCAAGGAAGTGTCGCATTTACATTCATTTGAAGTGTAGACGAGGAATACATAACACTTCGCAAATCATATTATATCTTACCATGAAACATAGAAATGAGATGCGACATCGCGTTCTAAGAAGCATTAGAACACTACTGCTACGATAGGTAGACATTTGCAAACGCTATTTCCTTGCAAGGAAGTGTCGCATTTACATTCATTTGAAGTGTAGACGAGGAATACATAACACTTCGCAAATCATATTATATCTTACCATGAAACATAGAAATGAGATGCGATATCGCGTTTTAAGAATCATAGGAACTCTATTGCTAAGATACGTAGACATCTGCAAACGATATTTCCTTGCAAAGAAGTGTCGCATTTACATTCATTTGAAGTGTAGACGAGGAATACATAACACTTCGCAAATCATTTTATATCTTACCATGAAATATAGAAATGGGATGCGATATCGCGTTTTAAGAATCATAAGAACTCTATTGCTACGATACGTTGACATCTGCAAACGCTATTTCCTTGCAAGGAAGTGCGCACTTACATTTAGTTGATGTGTAGGAGAGGAATACATAACACTTCGCAAGTCATATTATATCTTACCATGAAACATAGAAATGAGATACGATATCGCGTTTTAAGAAGCATTAGAACACTATTGCTACGATAGGTAGACGTTTGCAAACGCTATTTCCTAGCAAAGAAGTCTCGCATTTACATTCATTTGAAGTATAGGCGAGGAATACATAACACTTCGCAAATAATATTACATCTTGCCATGAAACATAGAAATGAGATGCGATATCGCGTTTTAAGAAGCATTAGAACTCTATTGCTACGATACGTAGACTTCTGCAATCGCTATATCCTTGCAAGGAAGTGTCGCATTTACATTCATTTGAATCGTAGACAAGGAATACATAACACTTCGCAAATCATATTATATCTTACCATGAAACATAGAAATGAGGTTCGACATCGCGTTTTAAGAAGCATTAGAACTCTATTGCTACGATACGTAGAATTCTGCAAACGCTATTTCCTTGCAAGGAAATGTCGCGTTTACATTCATTTGAATCGTAGACGAGGAATGCATAACACGTCGCAATGAATATTATATCTTATCAGGAAACATAAATATGAGATGCAATATCTCGTTTTAAGAAGCATTTGAACTCTATTGCTTCGATACGTAGACATCTGCAAACGCTATTTCCTAGCAAGGAAGTGTCGCATTTACATTCATTTGAAGTGTAGGCGAGGAATACATGACACTTCGCAAATCATATTGTATCTCACCATGAAACATAGAAATGAGATTCGATATCGCGTTTTAAGAAGCATTAGAAAGCTATTGCTACGATACGTAGACATCTGCAAATGCTATTTCCTAGCGAGGAAGTATCGCATTCACATTCATTTGAAGTGTAGACGAGGAATACATAACACTTCGCAAATCATATTAAATCCTACCATGAAACATAGAAATGAGATGCGATATCGCGTTTTAAGAATCATAGGAACTCTATTGCTACGATACGTAGACATCTGCAAACGCTATTTCCTTGCAAGGAAGTGACGCATTTACATTCATTTGAATCGTAGACGAGGAATGCATAACACTTCGCAATGAATATTATATCTTATCAGGAAACATAGATATGAGATGCAATATCTCGTTTTAAGAAGCATTTGAACTCTATTGCTACGATACGTAGACTTCTGCAATCGCTATTTCCTAGCAAGGAAGTGTAGTATTTACATTCATTTGAATCGTAGGCGAGGAATGCATAACACTTCGCAATGAATACTATATCTTATCATGAAACATAGATATGAGATGCAATATCTCGTTTTAAGAGGCATTTGAACTCTATTGCTTCGATACGTAGACATCTGCAAACGCTATTTCCTTGCAAGGAAGTGTCGCATTTACATTCATTTGAAGTGTAGACGAGGAATACATAACACTTCGCAAATCATATTACATCTTACCATGAAACATAGAAATGAGATGCGACATCGCGTTCTAAGAAGCATTAGAACACTACTGCTACGATAGGTAGACATTTGCAAACGCTATTTCCTTGCAAGGAAGTGTCGCATTTACATTCATTTGAAGTGTAGACGAGGAATACATAACACTTCGCAAATCATATTATATCTTACCATGAAACATAGAAATGAGATGCGATATCGCGTTTTAAGAATCATAGGAACTCTATTGCTAAGATACGTAGACATCTGCAAACAATATTTCCTTGCAATGAAGTGTCGCATTTACATTCATTTGAAGTGTAGACGAGGAATACATAACACTTCGCAAATCATTTTATATCTTACCATGAAACATAGAAATGGGATGCGATATCGCGTTTTAAGAATCATAAGAACTCTATTGCCACGATACGTTGACATCTGCAAGCGCTATTTCCTTGCAAGGAAGTGCTCACTTACATTTAGTTGATGTGTAGACGAGGAATACATAACACTTCGCAAATCATATTATATCTTACCATGAAACATAGAAATGAGATACGATATCGCGTTTTAAGAAGCATTAGAACACTATTGCTACGATAGGTAGACATTTGCAAACGCTATTTCCTAGCAAAGAAGTCTCGCATTTACATTCATTTGAATCGTAGGCGAGGAATGCATAACACTTCGCAATGAATATTATATCTTATCATGAAACATATATATGAGATGCAATATCTCGTTTTAAGAAGCATTTGAACTCTATTGCTTCGATACGTAGACATCTGCAAACGCTATTTCCTTGCAAGGAAGTGTCGCATTTACATTCATTTGAAGTGTAGACGAGTAATACATAACACTTCGCAAATCATATTATATCTTACCATGAAACATAGAAAAGAGATGCGATATCGCGTTTTAAGAATCATAAGAACTCTATTGCTACGATACGTTGACATCTGCAAACGCTATTTCCTTGCAAGGAAGTGTCGCATTTACATTCATTTGAATCGTAGACAAGGAATACATAACACTTCGCAAATCATGTTATATCTTACCATGAAACATAGAAATGAGATGCGGTATCGCGTTTTAAGAATCATATGAACTCTATTGCCACGATAGGTAGACATTTGCAAACGCTACTTCCTAGCAAAGAAGTCTCGCATTTACATTCATTTGAAGTATAGGCGAGGAATACATAACACTTCGCAAATAATATCACATCTTGCCATGAAACATAGAAATGAGATGCGATATCGCGTTTTAAGTAGCATTAGAACTCTATTGCTACGATACGTAGTCTTCTGGAATCGCTATTTCCTAGCAAGGAAGTGTCGCATTTACATTCATTTGAATCGTAGACAAGGAATACATAACACTTCGCAAATCATATTATATCTTACCATGAAACATAGAAATGAGGTTCGACATCGCGTTTTAAGAAGCATTAGAACTCTATTGCTACGATACGTAGACTTCTGCAAACGCTATTTCCTTGCAAGGAAATGTCGCATTTACATTCATTTGAATCGTAGACGAGGAATGCATAACACGTCGCAAAGAATATTATATCTTATCAGGAAACATAGATATGAGATGCAATATCTCGTTTTAAGAAGCATTTGAACTCTATTGCTTCGATACGTAGACATCTGCAAACGCTATTTCCTAGCAAGGAAGTGTCGCATTTACATTCATTTGAAGTGTAGGCGAGGAATACATGACACTTCGCAAATCATATTGTATCTCACCATGAAACATAGAAATGAGATGCGATATCGCGTTTTAAGAATCATAAGAACTCTATTGCTACGATACATTGACATCTGCAAACGCTATTTCCTTGCAAGGAAGTGCGCATTTACATTTAGTTGATGTGTAGACGAGGAGTACATAGCACTTCGCAAATCATATTATATCTTACCATGAAACATAGGAATGAGATGCGATATCGCGTTTTAAGAAGCATTAGAACTCTATTGCTACGATACGTAGACATCTGCAAACGCTATTTCCTTGCAAGGAAGTGTCGGATTTACATTCATTTGAAGTGTAGACGAGGAATACATGACACTTCGCAAAACATATTATATCTTACCATGAAACATAGAAATGCGATTCGACATCGCGTTTTAAGAAGCATTAGAAAGCTATTGCTACGATACGTAGACATCTGCAAACGCTATTTCCTAACGAGGAAGTATCGCATTCACATTTATTTGAAGTGTAGACAAGGAATACATAACACTTCGCAAATCATGTTATATCTTACCATGAAACATAGAAATGAGATGCGATATCGCGTTTTAAGAATCATATGAACTCTATTGCTACGTGACGTAGACATCTGCAATCGCTATATCCTTGCAAGGAAGTGTCGCATTTACATTCATTTGAAGTGTAGACGAGGAATACATAACACTTCGCAAATCATATTACATCTTACCATGAAACATAGAAATGAGATTCGATATCGCGTTTTAAGAAGCATTAAAAAGCTATTGCTACGATACGTAGACATCTGCAAACGCTATTTCCTAGTGAGGAAGTATCGCATTCACATTCATTTGAAGTGTAGACGAGGAATACATGATACTTCGCAAATCATGTTATATCTTACCATGAAACATAGAAATGAGATGCGATATCGCGTTTTAAGAATCATATGAACTCTATTGCTACGATACGTAGACATATGCAATCGCTACTTCCTTGCAAGGAAGTGTCGCATTTACTTTCATTTGAAGTGTAGACGAGGAATACATAACACTTCGCAAATCATATTACATCTTACCATGAAACATAGAAGTGAGATGAGATATCGCGTTTTAAGAAGCATTAGAACTCTATTGCTACGATACCTAGTCACCTGCAGACGCTTATTTCCTAGCAAGGAAGTGTCGCATTTACATTCATTTGAAGTGTAGACGAGGAATACATGATACTTCGCAAATCATATTATATCTCACCATGAAACATAGAAATGAGATGCGATATCGCGTTTTAAGAAGCATTAGAACTCTATTGCTACGAAACGTAGACATCTGCAAACGCTATTTCCTTGCAAGGAAGTGTCGCATTTACATTCATTTGAATCGTAGACGAGGAATGCATAACACTTCGCAATGAATATTATATCTTGTCGGGAAACATAGATATGAGATGCAATATCTCGTTTTAAGAAGCATTTGAACTCTATTGCTTCGATACGTAGACATCTGCAAACGCTATTTCCTAGCAAGGAAGTGTCGCATTTACATTCATTTGAAGTGTAGGCGAGGAATACATGACACTTAGCAAATCATATTATATCTCACCATGAAACATAGAAATGAGATGCGATATCGCGTTTTATGAAGCATTAGAATTCTATTGCTACGATACCTAGACATCTGCAGACGCTATTTCCTAGCGAGGAAGTATCGCATTCACGTTCATTTGAAGTGTAGACAAGGAATACATAACACTTCGCAAATCATGTTATATCTTACCATGAAACATAGAATTGAGATGCGATATCGCGTTTTAAGAACATATGAACTCTATTGCTACGAGACGGAAACATCTGCAATCGCTATTTCCTTGCAAGGAAGTGTCGCATTTACATTCATTTGAAGTGTAGACGAGGAATACGTCACACTTCGCAAATCATATTACATCTTACCATGAAACATAGAAATGAGATGCGATATCGCGTTTTAAGAAGCATTAGAACTCTATTGCTACGATACCTAGACATCTGCAGACGCTATTTCCTAGCGAGGAAGTATCGCATTCACATTCATTTGAAGTGTAGACAAGGAATACATAACACTTCGCAAATCATGTTATATCTTACCATGAAACATAGAATTGAGATGCGATATCGCGTTTTAAGAACATATGAACTCTATTGCTACGAGACGTAGACATCTGCAATCGCTATTTCCTTGCAAGGAAGTGTCGCATTTACATTCATTTGAAGTGTAGACGAGGAATACATCATACTTCGCAAACCATATTATATCTTACCATGAAACATAGAAATGAGATGCGATATCGCGTTTTAAGAAGCATTAGAACTCTATTGCTACGATACCTAGACATCTGCAGACGCTATTTCCTAGCGAGGAAGTATCGCATTCACATTCATTTGAAGTGTAGACAAGGAATACATAACACTTCGCAAATCATGTTATATCTTACCATGAAACATAGAATTGAGATGCGATATCGCGTTTTAAGAACATATGAACTCTATTGCTACGAGACGTAGACATCTGCAATCGCTATTTCCTTGCAAGGAAGTGTCGCATTTACATTCATTTGAAGTGTAGACGAGGAATACATCACACTTCGCAAATCATATTATATCTTACCATGAAACATAGAAATGAGATGCGATATCGCGTTTTAAGAAGCATTAGAACTCTATTGCTACGATACCTAGACATCCGCAGACGCTATTTCCTTGCAAGGAAATGTCGCATTTACATTCATTTGAAGTGTAGACGAGGAATACATCACACTTCGCAAACCATATTATATCTTACCATGAAACATAGAAATGAGATGCGATATCGCGTTTTAAGAAGCATTAGAACACTATTGCCACGATAGGTAGACATTTACAAACGCTATTTCCTAGCAAAGAAGTGTCGCATTTACATTCATTTGAAGTGTAGACGAGGAATACATAACACTTCGCAAATCATATTATATCTTACTATGAAACATAGAAATGATATGCGATATCGCGTTTTAAGAAGCATTAGAACTCTGTTGCTACGATACGTAGACATCTGCAAACGCTATTTCCTTGCAAGGTAGTGTCGCATTCACATTCATTTGAAGTGTAGACAAGGAATACACAATACGTCGCAAATCATATTACATCTTACCATGGAACATAGAAATGAGATGCGATATCGTGTTTTAAGAATCATAAGAACTCTATTGCTACGATACGTAGACTTCTGCAAACGCTATCTCCTAGCAAGGATGTGTCGCATTTGCATTCATTTGAAGTGTAGACGAGGAATACATCACACTTCGCAAATCATACTATATCTTACCATGAAACATAGAAATGAGATGCGATATCGCGTTTTAAGAAGCATTAGAACTCTATTGCTACGATACGTTGACATCTGCAAGCGCTATTTCCTTGGAAGGAAATGTCGCATTTACATTCATTTGAATCGTAGACGAGGAATGCATAACACTTCGCAATGAATATTATATCTTATCAGGAAACATAGATATGAGATGCAATATCTTGTTTTAAGAAGCATTTGAACTCTATTGCTTCGATACGTAGACATCTGCAAACGCTATTTCCTAGCAAGGAAGTGTCGCATTTACATTCATTTGAAGTGTAGGCGAGGAATACATGACACTTCGCAAATCATATTATATCTCACCATGAAACATAGAAATGAGATTCGATATCGCGTTTTAAGAAGCATTAGAAAGCAATTGCTACGATACGCAGACATCTGCAAACGCTATTTCCTAGCGAGGAAGTTTCGCATTCACATTCATTTGAAGTGTAGACAAGGAATACATAACACTTCGCAAATCATGTTATATCTTACCATGAAACATAGAATTGAGATGCGATATCGCGTTTTAAGAATCATATGAACTCTATTGCTACGATACGTAGATTTCTGCAAACGCTATTTCCTAGCAAGGATGTGTCGCATTTACATTCATTTGAAGTGTAGACGAGGAATACATCACACTTCGCAAATCATACTATATCTAACCATGAAATATAGAAATGAGATGCGATATCGCGTTTTAAGAAGCATTAGAACTCTCTTGCTACGATACCTAGACATCTGCAGACGCTATTTCCTGGCAAGGAAGTGTCGCATTTACATTCATTTCAAGTGTAGACGAGGAATACATGATACTTCGCAAATCATATTATATCTTACCATGAAACATAGAAATGAGATGCGATATCGCGTTTTAAGAAGCATTAGAACTCTATTGCTACGATACCTAGACATCTGCAGATGCTATTTCCTAGCAAGGAAGTGTCGCATTTACATTCATTTGAAGTGTAAACGAGGAATACATGATACTTCGCAAATCATATTATATCTTACCATGAAACATAGAAATGAGATGCGATATCGCGTTTTAAGAAGCATTAGAACACTATTGATACGATAGGTAGACATTTGCAAACGCTATTTCCTAGCAAAGAAGTCTCGCATTTACATTCATTTGAAGTATAGGCGAGGAATACATAACACTTCGCAAATAATATTACATCTTACCATGAAACATAGAAATGAGATGCGATATCGCGTTTTAAGAAGCATTAGAAAGCTATTGCTACGATACGTAGACATCTGCAAACGCTATTTCCTAGCGAGGAAGTATCGCATTTACATTCATTTGTAGTGTAGACGAGGAATACATGACACTTCGCAAATCATATTATATCTTACCATGAAACATAGAAATGAGATGCGATATCGCGTTTTAAGAAGCATTAGAACACTATTGATACGATAGGTAGACATTTGCAAACGCTATTTCCTAGCAAAGAAGTCTCGCATTTACATTCATTTGAAGTATAGGCGAGGAATACATAACACTTCGCAAATAATATTACATCTTACCATGAAACATAGAAATGAGATTCGATATCGCGTTTTAAGTAGCATTAGAAAGCTATTGCTACGATACGTAGACATCTGCAAACGCTATTTCCTAGCGAGGAAGTATCGCATTCACATTCATTTGAAGTGTAGTCGAGGAATACACAATACTTCGCAAATCATGTTATATCTTATCATGAAACATAGAAATGAGATGCGATGTCGCGTTTTAAGAAGCATTAGAACTCTATTGCTACGATACGTAGACATCTGCAAACGCTATTTCCTTGCAAGGAAGTGCGCATTTACATTTAGTTGATGTGTAGACGAGGAATACATAACACTTCGCAAATCATATTATATCTTACCATGAAACATAGAAATGAGATGCGATATCGCGTTTTAAGAAGCATTAGAACTCTATTGCTACGATACGTAGACATCTGCAAACGCTATTTCCTTGCACGGAAGTGTCGCATTTACATTCATTTGAAGTGTAGACGAGGAATACATAACACTTCGCAAATCATATTATATCTTACTATGAAACATAGAAATGATATGCGATATCGCGTTTTAAGAAGCATTAGAACTCTGTTGCTACGATACGTAGACATCTGCAAACGCTATTTCCTTGCAAGGTAGTGTCGCATTCACATTCATTTGAAGTGTAGACAAGGAATACACAATACGTCGCAAATCATATTACATCTTACCATGGAACATAGAAATGAGATGCGATATCGTGTTTTAAGAATCATAAGAACTCTATTGCTACGATACGTAGACTTCTGCAAACGCTATCTCCTAGCAAGGATGTGTCGCATTTCCATTCATTTGAAGTGTAGACGAGGAATACATCACACTTCGCAAATCATACTATATCTTACCATGAAACATAGAAATGAGATGCGATATCGCGTTTTAAGAAGCATTAGAACTATATTGCTACGATACGTTGACATCTGCAAGCGCTATTTCCTTGGAAGGAAATGTCGCATTTACATTCATTTGAATCGTAGACGAGGAATGCATAACACTTCGCAATGAATATTATATCTTATCAGGAAACATAGATATGAGATGCAATATCTTGTTTTAAGAAGCATTTGAACTCTATTGCTTCGATACGTAGACATCTGCAAACGCTATTTCCTAGCAAGGAAGTGTCGCATTTACATTCATTTGAAGTGTAGGCGAGGAATACATGACACTTCGCAAATCATATTATATCTCACCATGAAACATAGAAATGAGATTCGATATCGCGTTTTAAGAAGCATTAGAAAGCAATTGCTACGATACGCAGACATCTGCAAACGCTATTTCCTAGCGAGGAAGTTTCGCATTCACATTCATTTGAAGTGTAGACAAGGAATACATAACACTTCGCAAATCATGTTATATCTTACCATGAAACATAGAATTGAGATGCGATATCGCGTTTTAAGAATCATATGAACTCTATTGCTACGATACGTAGATTTCTGCAAACGCTATTTCCTAGCAAGGATGTGTCGCATTTACATTCATTTGAAGTGTAGACGAGGAATACATCACACTTCGCAAATCATACTATATCTAACCATGAAATATAGAAATGAGATGCGATATCGCGTTTTAAGAAGCATTAGAACTCTCTTGCTACGATACCTAGACATCTGCAGACGCTATTTCCTGGCAAGGAAGTGTCGCATTTACATTCATTTCAAGTGTAGACGAGGAATACATGATACTTCGCAAATCATATTATATCTTACCATGAAACATAGAAATGAGATGCGATATCGCGTTTTAAGAAGCATTAGAACTCTATTGCTACGATACCTAGACATCTGCAGATGCTATTTCCTAGCAAGGAAGTGTCGCATTTACATTCATTTGAAGTGTAAACGAGGAATACATGATACTTCGCAAATCATATTATATCTTACCATGAAACATAGAAATGAGATGCGATATCGCGTTTTAAGAAGCATTAGAACACTATTGATACGATAGGTAGACATTTGCAAACGCTATTTCCTAGCAAAGAAGTCTCGCATTTACATTCATTTGAAGTATAGGCGAGGAATACATAACACTTCGCAAATAATATTACATCTTACCATGAAACATAGAAATGAGATGCGATATCGCGTTTTAAGAAGCATTAGAAAGCTATTGCTACGATACGTAGACATCTGCAAACGCTATTTCCTAGCGAGGAAGTATCGCATTTACATTCATTTGAAGTGTAGACGAGGAATACATAACACTTCGCAAATCATATTACATCTTACCATGAAACATAGAAATGAGATGCGATATCGCGTTTTAAGAAGCATTAGAACACTATTGCTACGATAGGTAGACATTTGCAAACGCTATTTCCTAAGAAAGAAGTCTCGCATTTACATTGATTTAAGTATAGGCGAGGAATACATAACACTTCGCAAATAATATTACATCTTACCATGAAACATAGAAATGAGATGCGATATCGCGTTTTAAGAAGCATAAGAACTCTATTGCTACGATACCTAGACATCTGCAGACGCTATTTCCTAGCAAGGAAGTGTCGCATTTACATTCATTTGAAGTGTAGACGAGGAATACATGATACTTCGCAAATCATATTATATCTTACCATGAAACATAGAAACGAGATGCGATATCGCGTTTTAAGAAGCATTAGAACTCTATTGCTACGATATCTAGACATCTGCAGATGCTATTTCCTAGCAAGGAAGTGTCGCATTTACATTCATTTGAAGTGTAGACGAGGAATACATGGTACTTCGCAAATCATATTATATCTTACCATGCAACATAGAAATGAGATGCGATATCGCGTTTTAAGAAGCATTAGAACACTATTGTTACGATAGGTAGACATTTGCAAACGCTATTTCCTAGGAAAGAAGTCTCGCATTTACATTCATTTGAAGTATAGGCGAGGAATACATAACACTTCGCAAATAATAATACATCTTACCATGAAACATAGAAATCAGATGCGATATCGCGTTTTAAGAAGCATTTGAACTCTATTGCTACGATACGTAAACACCTGCAAACGCTATTTCCTTGCAAGGAAGTGTCGCATTTACATTCATTTGAAGTGTAGACGAGGAATACATGATACTTCGCAAATCATATTATATCTTACCATGCAACATAGAAATGAGATGCGATATCGCGTTTTAAGAAGCATTAGAACACTATTGCTACGATAGGTAGACATTTGCAAACGCTATTTCCTAGGAAAGAAGTCTCGCATTTACATTCATTTGAAGTATAGACGAGGAATACATAACACTTCGCAAATAATAATACATCTTACCATGAAACATAGAAATGAGATGCGATATCGCGTTTTAAGAAGCATTTGAACTCTATTGCTACGATACGTAGACATCTGCAAACGCTATTTCCTTGCAAGGAAGTGTCGCATTTACATTCATTTGAATCGTAGACAAGGAATACATAACACTTCGCAAATCATGTTATATCTTACCATGAAACATAGAAATGAGATGCGATATCGCGTTTTAAGAATCATATGAGCTCTATTGCTACGAGACGTAGACATCTGCAGACGCTATTTCCTAGCAAAGAAGTCTCGCATTTACATTCATTTGAAGTATAGGCGAGGAATACATAACACTTCGCAAATAATATTACATCTTACCATGAAACATAGAAATGAGATACGATATCGCGTTTTAAGAATCATAGGAACTCTATTGCTACGGTACGTAGACATCTGCAAACGCTATTTCCTTGCAAAGAAGTGTCGCATTTACATTCATTTGAAGTGTAGACGAGGAATACATAACATTTCGCAATGAATATTATATCTTACCATGAAACATAGAAATGAGATGCGATATCGCGTTTTAAGAATCATATGAGCTCTATTGCTACGAGACGTAGACATCTGCAGACGCTATTTCCTAGCAAAGAAGTCTCGCATTTACATTCATTTGAATTATAGGCGAGGAATACATAACACTTCGCAAATAATATTACATCTTACCATGAAACATAGAAATGGGATGCGATATCGCGTTTTAAGAAGCATTAGAACTCTATTGCTACGATACCTAGACATCTGCAGACGCTATTTCCTAGCAAGGAAGTGTCGCATTTACATTCATTTGAAGTGTAGACGAGGAATACATGATACTTCGCAAATCATATTATATCTTACCATGAAACATAGAAATGAGATGCGATATCGCGTTTTAAGAAGCATTAGAACTCTATTGCTACGATACCTAGACATCTGCAGATGCTATTTCCTAGCAAGGAAATGTCGCATTTACATTCATTTGAAGTGTAAACGAGGAATACATGATACTTCGCAAATCATATTATATCTTACCATGAAACATAGAAATGAGATGCGATATCGCGTTTTAAGAAGCATTAGAACACTATTGCTACGATAGGTAGACATTTGCAAACGCTATTTCCTAGGAAAGAAGTCTCGCATTTACATTCATTTGAAGTATAGGCGAGGAATACATAACACTTCGCAAATAATATTACATCTTACCATGAAACATAGAAATGAGATGCGATATCGCGTTTTAAGAAGCATTAGAACTCTATTGCTACGATACGTAGACTTCTGCAAACGCTATTTCCTAGCAAGGAAGTGTCGCATTTACATTCATTTGAATCGTAGGCGAGGAATGCATAACACTTCGCAATGAATATTATATCTTATCATGAAACATAGATATGAGATGCAATATGTCGTTATAAGAAGCATTTGAACTCTATTGCTACGATACGTAGACATCTGCAAACGCTATTTCCTTGCAAGGAAGTGTCGCATTTACATTCATTTGAAGTGTAGACGAGGAATACATGACACTTCGCAAATCATATTATATCTTACCATAAAACATAGAAATGAGATGCGACATCGCGTTCTAAGAAGCATTAGAACACTACTGCTACGATAGGTAGATATTTGCAAACGCTATTTCCTTGCAAGGAACTGTCGCATTTACATTCATTTGAAGTGTAGACGAGGAATACATAACACTCCACAAATCATATTATATCTTACCATGAAACATAGAAATGAGATGCGATATCGCGTTTTAAGAAGCATTAGAACTCTATTGCTACGATACCTAGACATCTGCAGACGCTATTTCCTAGCAAGGAAGTGTCGCATTTACATTCATTTGAATCGTAGGCGAGGAATGCATAACACTTCGCAAATCATATTATAACCTACCATGAAACATAGAAATGAGATGCGATATCGCGTTTTAAGAAGCATTTGAACTCTATTGCACCGATACGTAGATATCTGCAAATGCTATTTCCTAGCGAGGAAGTATTGCATTCACATTCATTTGAAGTGTAGACAAGGAATACATAACACTTCGCAAATCATGTTATATCTTACCATGAACCATAGAAATGAGATGCGATATCGCGTTTTAAGAATCATATGAACTCTATTGCTACGAGACGTAGACATCTGCAATCGCTATTTCCTTGCAAGGAGGTGTCGCATTTACATTCATTTGAAGTGTAGACGAGGAATACATAACACTTCACAAATCATATTATATCATACCATGAAACATAGAAATGAGATGCGATTTCGCGTTTTAAGAAGCATTAGAACACTATTGCTACGATAGGTAGACATTTGCAAGCGCTATTTCCTAGCAAAGAAGTCTCTCATTTACATTCATTTGAAGTATAGGCGAGGAATACATAACACTTCGCAAATAATATTACATCTTACCATGAAACATAGAAATGAGATTCGATATCGCGTTTTAAGTAGCATTAGAAAGCTATTGCTACGATACGTAGACATCTGCAAACGCTATTTCCTAACGAGGAAGTATCGCATTCACATTTATTTGAAGTGTAGACAAGGAATACATAACACTTCGCAAATCATGTTATATCTTACCATGAAACATAGAAATGAGATGCGATATCGCGTTTTAAGAATCATATGAACTCTATTGCTACGAGACGTAGACATCTGCAATCGCTATTTCCTTGCAAGGAAGTGTCGCATTTACATTCATTTGAAGTGTAGACGAGGAATACATAACACTTCGCAAATCATATTACATCTTACCATGAAACATAGAAATGAGATTCGATATCGCGTTCTAAGAAGCATTAAAAAGCTATTGCTACGATACGTAGACATCTGCAAACGCTATTTCCTAGTGAGGAAGTATCGCATTCACATTCATTTGAAGTGTAGACGAGGAATACATGATACTTCGCAAATCATGTTATATCTTAACATGAAACATAGAAATGAGATGCGATATCGCGTTTTAAGAATCATATGAACTCTATTGCTACGATACGTAGACATATGCAATCGCTACTTCCTTGCAAGGAAGTGTCGCATTTACTTTCATTTGAAGTGTAGACGAGGAATACATAACACTTCGCAAATCATATTATATCTTACCATGAAACATAGAAGTGAGATGCGATATCGCGTTTTAAGAAGCATTAGAACTCTATTGCTACGATACCTAGTCATCTGCAGACGCTTATTTCCTAGCAAGGAAGTGTCGCATTTACATTCATTTGAAGTGTAGACGAGGAATACATGATACTTCGCAAATCATATTATATCTCACCATGAAACATAGAAATGAGATGCGATATCGCGTTTTAAGAAGCATTAGAACTCTATTGCTACGAAACGTAGACATCTGCAAACGCTATTTCCTTGCAAGGAAGTGTCGCATTTACATTCATTTGAATCGTAGACGAGGAATGCATAACACTTCGCAATGAATATTATATCTTGTCGGGAAACATAGATATGAGATGCAATATCTCGTTTTAAGAAGCATTTGAACTCTATTGCTTCGATACGTAGACATCTGCAAACGCTATTTCCTAGCAAGGAAGTGTCGCATTTACATTCATTTGAAGTGTAGGCGAGGAATACATGACACTTAGCAAATCATATTATATCTCACCATGAAACATAGAAATGAGATGCGATATCGCGTTTTATGAAGCATTAGAATTCTATTGCTACGATACCTAGACATCTGCAGACGCTATTTCCTAGCGAGGAAGTATCGCATTCACGTTCATTTGAAGTGTAGACAAGGAATACATAACACTTCGCAAATCATGTTATATCTTACCATGAAACATAGAATTGAGATGCGATATCGCGTTTTAAGAACATATGAACTCTATTGCTACGAGACGGAAACATCTGCAATCGCTATTTCCTTGCAAGGAAGTGTCGCATTTACATTCATTTGAAGTGTAGACGAGGAATACGTCACACTTCGCAAATCATATTACATCTTACCATGAAACATAGAAATGAGATGCGATATCGCGTTTTAAGAAGCATTAGAACTCTATTGCTACGATACCTAGACATCTGCAGACGCTATTTCCTAGCGAGGAAGCATCGCATTCACATTCATTTGAAGTGTAGACAAGGAATACATAACACTTCGGAAATCACGTTATATCTTACCATGAAACATAGAATTGAGATGCGATATCGCTTTTTAAGAACATATGAACTCTATTGCTACGAGACGTAGACATCTGCAATCGCTATTTCCTTGCAAGGAAGTGTCGCATTTACATTCATTTGAAGTGTAGACGAGGAATACATCACACTTCGCAAATCATATTATATCTTACCATGAAACATAGAAATGAGATTCGATATGGCGTTTTAAGTAGCATTAGAAAGCTATTGCTACGATACGTAGACATCTGCAAACGCTATTTCCTAGCGAGGAAGTATCGCATTCACATTCATTTGAAGTGTAGACGAGGAATACACAATACCTCGCAAATCATGTTATATCTTACCATGAAACATAGAAATGAGATGCGATATCGCGTTTTAAGAAGCATTAGAACTCTATTGCTACGATACCTAGACATCTGCAGACGCTATTTCCTAGCGAGGAAGCATCGCATTCACATTCATTTGAAGTGTAGACAAGGAATACATAACACTTCGCAAATCATGTTATATCTTACCATGAAACATAGAATTGAGATGCGATATCGCGTTTTAAGAACATATGAACTCTATTGCTACGAGACGTAGACATCTGCAATCGCTATTTCCTTGCAAGGAAGTGTCGCATTTACATTCATTTGAAGTGTAGACGAGGAATACATCATACTTCGCAAACCATATTATATCTTACCATGAAACATAGAAATGAGATGCGATATCGCGTTTTAAGAAGCATTAGAACTCTATTGCTACGATACCTAGACATCTGCAGACGCTATTTCCTAGCGAGGAAGTATCGCATTCACATTCATTTGAAGTGTAGACAAGGAATACATAACACTTCGCAAATCATGTTATATCTTACCATGAAACATAGAATTGAGATGCGATATCGCGTTTTAAGAACATATGAACTCTATTGCTACGAGACGTAGACATCTGCAATCGCTATTTCCTTGCAAGGAAGTGTCGCATTTACATTCATTTGAAGTGTAGACGAGGAATACATCACACTTCGCAAATCATATTATATCTTACCATGAAACATAGAAATGAGATGCGATATCGCGTTTTAAGAAGCATTAGAACTCTATTGCTACGATACCTAGACATCCGCAGACGCTATTTCCTTGCAAGGAAATGTCGCATTTACATTCATTTGAAGTGTAGACGAGGAATACATCACACTTCGCAAACCATATTATATCTTACCATGAAACATAGAAATGAGATGCGATATCGCGTTTTAAGAAGCATTAGAACACTATTGCCACGATAGGTAGACATTTACAAACGCTATTCCCTAGCAAAGAAGTGTCGCATTTACATTCATTTGAAGTGTAGACGAGGAATACATAACACTTCGCAAATCATATTATATCTTACTATGAAACATAGAAATGATATGCGATATCGCGTTTTAAGAAGCATTAGAACTCTGTTGCTACGATACGTAGACATCTGCAAACGCTATTTCCTTGCAAGGTAGTGTCGCATTCACATTCATTTGAAGTGTAGACAAGGAATACACAATACTTCGCAAATCATATTACATCTTACCATGGAACATAGAAATGAGATGCGATATCGTGTTTTAAGAATCATAAGAACTCTATTGCTACGATACGTAGACTTCTGCAAACGCTATCTCCTAGCAAGGATGTGTCGCATTTGCATTCATTTGAAGTGTAGACGAGGAATACATCACACTTCGCAAATCATACTATATCTTACCATGAAACATAGAAATGAGATGCGATATCGCGTTTTAAGAAGCATTAGAACTCTATTGCTACGATACGTTGACATCTGCAAGCGCTATTTCCTTGGAAGGAAATGTCGCATTTACATTCATTTGAATCGTAGACGAGGAATGCATAACACTTCGCAATGAATATTATATCTTATCAGGAAACATAGATATGAGATGCAATATCTTGTTTTAAGAAGCATTTGAACTCTATTGCTTCGATACGTAGACATCTGCAAACGCTATTTCCTAGCAAGGAAGTGTCGCATTTACATTCATTTGAAGTGTAGGCGAGGAATACATGACACTTCGCAAATCATATTATATCTCACCATGAAACATAGAAATGAGATTCGATATCGCGTTTTAAGAAGCATTAGAAAGCAATTGCTACGATACGCAGACATCTGCAAACGCTATTTCCTAGCGAGGAAGTTTCGCATTCACATTCATTTGAAGTGTAGACAAGGAATACATAACACTTCGCAAATCATGTTATATCTTACCATGAAACATAGAATTGAGATGCGATATCGCGTTTTAAGAATCATATGAACTCTATTGCTACGATACGTAGATTTCTGCAAACGCTATTTCCTAGCAAGGATGTGTCGCATTTACATTCATTTGAAGTGTAGACGAGGAATACATCACACTTCGCAAATCATACTATATCTAACCATGAAATATAGAAATGAGATGCGATATCGCGTTTTAAGAAGCATTAGAACTCTCTTGCTACGATACCTAGACATCTGCAGACGCTATTTCCTGGCAAGGAAGTGTCGCATTTACATTCATTTCAAGTGTAGACGAGGAATACATGATACTTCGCAAATCATATTATATCTTACCATGAAACATAGAAATGAGATGCGATATCGCGTTTTAAGAAGCATTAGAACTCTATTGCTACGATACCTAGACATCTGCAGATGCTATTTCCTAGCAAGGAAGTGTCGCATTTACATTCATTTGAAGTGTAAACGAGGAATACATGATACTTCGCAAATCATATTATATCTTACCATGAAACATAGAAATGAGATGCGATATCGCGTTTTAAGAAGCATTAGAACACTATTGATACGATAGGTAGACATTTGCAAACGCTATTTCCTAGCAAAGAAGTCTCGCATTTACATTCATTTGAAGTATAGGCGAGGAATACATAACACTTCGCAAATAATATTACATCTTACCATGAAACATAGAAATGAGATGCGATATCGCGTTTTAAGAAGCATTAGAAAGCTATTGCTACGATACGTAGACATCTGCAAACGCTATTTCCTAGCGAGGAAGTATCGCATTTACATTCATTTGTAGTGTAGACGAGGAATACATGACACTTCGCAAATCATATTATATCTTACCATGAAACATAGAAATGAGATGCGATATCGCGTTTTAAGAAGCATTAGAACACTATTGATACGATAGGTAGACATTTGCAAACGCTATTTCCTAGCAAAGAAGTCTCGCATTTACATTCATTTGAAGTATAGGCGAGGAATACATAACACTTCGCAAATAATATTACATCTTACCATGAAACATAGAAATGAGATTCGATATCGCGTTTTAAGTAGCATTAGAAAGCTATTGCTACGATACGTAGACATCTGCAAACGCTATTTCCTAGCGAGGAAGTATCGCATTCACATTCATTTGAAGTGTAGTCGAGGAATACACAATACTTCGCAAATCATGTTATATCTTATCATGAAACATAGAAATGAGATGCGATGTCGCGTTTTAAGAAGCATTAGAACTCTATTGCTACGATACGTAGACATCTGCAAACGCTATTTCCTTGCAAGGAAGTGCGCATTTACATTTAGTTGATGTGTAGACGAGGAATACATAACACTTCGCAAATCATATTATATCTTACCATGAAACATAGAAATGAGATGCGATATCGCGTTTTAAGAAGCATTAGAACTCTATTGCTACGATACGTAGACATCTGCAAACGCTATTTCCTTGCACGGAAGTGTCGCATTTACATTCATTTGAAGTGTAGACGAGGAATACATAACACTTCGCAAATCATATTACATCTTACCATGAAACATAGGAATGAGATGCGATATCGCGTTTTAAGAAGCATTAGAACACTATTGCTACGATAGGTAGACATTTGCAAACGCTATTTCCTAAGAAAGAAGTCTCGCATTTACATTGATTTGAAGTATAGGCGAGGAATACATAACACTTCGCAAATAATATTACATCTTACCATGAAACATAGAAATGAGATGCGATATCGCGTTTTAAGAAGCATCAGAACTCTATTGCTACGATACCTAGACATCTGCAGACGCTATTTCCTAGCAAGGAAGTGTCGCATTTACATTCATTTGAAGTGTAGACGAGGAATACATGATACTTCGCAAATCATATTATATCTTACCATGAAACATAGAAACGAGATGCGATATCGCGTTTTAAGAAGCATTAGAACTCTATTGCTACGATATCTAGACATCTGCAGATGCTATTTCCTAGCAAGGAAGTGTCGCATTTACATTCATTTGAAGTGTAGACGAGGAATACATGGTACTTCGCAAATCATATTATATCTTACCATGCAACATAGAAATGAGATGCGATATCGCGTTTTAAGAAGCATTAGAACACTATTGCTACGATAGGTAGACATTTGCAAACGCTATTTCCTAGGAAAGAAGTCTCGCATTTACATTCATTTGAAGTATAGGCGAGGAATACATAACACTTCGCAAATAATAATACATCTTACCATGAAACATAGAAATGAGATGCGATATCGCGTTTTAAGAAGCATTTGAACTCTATTGCTACGATACGTAAACACCTGCAAACGCTATTTCCTTGCAAGGAAGTGTCGCATTTACATTCATTTGAAGTGTAGACGAGGAATACATGATACTTCGCAAATCATATTATATCTTACCATGCAACATAGAAATGAGATGCGATATCGCGTTTTAAGAAGCATTAGAACACTATTGCTACGATAGGTAGACATTTGCAAACGCTATTTCCTAGGAAAGAAGTCTCGCATTTACATTCATTTGAAGTATAGGCGAGGAATACATAACACTTCGCAAATAATAATACATCTTACCATGAAACATAGAAATGAGATGCGATATCGCGTTTTAAGAAGCATTTGAACTCTATTGCTACGATACGTAGACATCTGCAAACGCTATTTCCTTGCAAGGAAGTGTCGCATTTACATTCATTTGAATCGTAGACAAGGAATACATAACACTTCGCAAATCATGTTATATCTTACCATGAAACATAGAAATGAGATGCGATATCGCGTTTTAAGAATCATATGAGCTCTATTGCTACGAGACGTAGACATCTGCAGACGCTATTTCCTAGCAAAGAAGTCTCGCATTTACATTCATTTGAAGTATAGGCGAGGAATACATAACACTTCGCAAATAATATTACATCTTACCATGAAACATAGAAATGAGATACGATATCGCGTTTTAAGAATCATAGGAACTCTATTGCTACGGTACGTAGACATCTGCGAACGCTATTTCCTTGCAAAGAAGTGTCGCATTTACATTCATTTGAAGTGTAGACGAGGAATACATAACATTTCGCAATGAATATTATATCTTACCATGAAACATAGAAATGAGATGCGATATCGCGTTTTAAGAATCATATGAGCTCTATTGCTACGAGACGTAGACATCTGCAGACGCTATTTCCTAGCAAAGAAGTCTCGCATTTACATTCATTTGAATTATAGGCGAGGAATACATAACACTTCGCAAATAATATTACATCTTACCATGAAACATAGAAATGGGATGCGATATCGCGTTTTAAGAAGCATTAGAACTCTATTGCTACGATACCTAGACATCTGCAGACGCTATTTCCTAGCAAGGAAGTGTCGCATTTACATTCATTTGAAGTGTAGACGAGGAATACATGATACTTCGCAAATCATATTATATCTTACCATGAAACATAGAAATGAGATGCGATATCGCGTTTTAAGAAGCATTAGAACTCTATTGCTACGATACCTAGACATCTGCAGATGCTATTTCCTAGCAAGGAAATGTCGCATTTACATTCATTTGAAGTGTAAACGAGGAATACATGATACTTCGCAAATCATATTATATCTTACCATGAAACATAGAAATGAGATGCGATATCGCGTTTTAAGAAGCATTAGAACACTATTGCTACGATAGGTAGACATTTGCAAACGCTATTTCCTAGGAAAGAAGTCTCGCATTTACATTCATTTGAAGTATAGGCGAGGAATACATAACACTTCGCAAATAATATTACATCTTACCATGAAACATAGAAATGAGATGCGATATCGCGTTTTAAGAAGCATTAGAACTCTATTGCTACGATACGTAGACTTCTGCAAACGCTATTTCCTAGCAAGGAAGTGTCGCATTTACATTCATTTGAATCGTAGGCGAGGAATGCATAACACTTCGCAATGAATATTATATCTTATCATGAAACATAGATATGAGATGCAATATGTCGTTATAAGAAGCATTTGAACTCTATTGCTACGATACGTAGACATCTGCAAACGCTATTTCCTTGCAAGGAAGTGTCGCATTTACATTCATTTGAAGTGTAGACGAGGAATACATGACACTTCGCAAATCATATTATATCTTACCATAAAACATAGAAATGAGATGCGACATCGCGTTCTAAGAAGCATTAGAACACTACTGCTACGATAGGTAGATATTTGCAAACGCTATTTCCTTGCAAGGAACTGTCGCATTTACATTCATTTGAAGTGTAGACGAGGAATACATAACACTCCACAAATCATATTATATCTTACCATGAAACATAGAAATGAGATGCGATATCGCGTTTTAAGAAGCATTAGAACTCTATTGCTACGATACCTAGACATCTGCAGACGCTATTTCCTAGCAAGGAAGTGTCGCATTTACATTCATTTGAATCGTAGGCGAGGAATGCATAACACTTCGCAAATCATATTATAACCTACCATGAAAGATAGAAATGAGATGCGATATCGCGTTTTAAGAAGCATTTGAACTCTATTGCACCGATACGTAGATATCTGCAAATGCTATTTCCTAGCGAGGAAGTATTGCATTCACATTCATTTGAAGTGTAGACAAGGAATACATAACACTTCGCAAATCATGTTATATCTTACCATGAAACATAGAAATGAGATGCGATATCGCGTTTTAAGAATCATATGAACTCTATTGCTACGAGACGTAGACATCTGCAATCGCTATTTCCTTGCAAGGAGGTGTCGCATTTACATTCATTTGAAGTGTAGACGAGGAATACATAACACTTCACAAATCACATTATATCATACCATGAAACATAGAAATGAGATGCGATTTCGCGTTTTAAGAAGCATTAGAACACTATTGCTACGATAGGTAGACATTTGCAAGCGCTATTTCCTAGCAAAGAAGTCTCGCATTTACATTCATTTGAAGTATAGGCGACGAATACATAACACTTCGCAAATAATATTACATCTTACCATGAAACATAGAAATGAGATTCGATATCGCGTTTTAAGTAGCATTAGAAAGCTATTGCTACGATACGTAGACATCTGCAAACGCTATTTCCTAGCGAGGAAGTATCGCATTCACATTCATTTGAAGTGTAGACGAGGAATACACAATACTTCGCAAATCATGTTATATCTTATCATGAAACATAGAAATGAGATGCGATGTCGCGTTTTAAGAAGCATTAGAACTCTATTGCTACGAGACGTTGACATCTGCAAGCGCTATTTCCTTGGAAGGAAATGTCGCATTTACATTCATTTGAATCGTAGACGAGGAATGCATAACACTTCGCAATGAATATTATATCTTATCAGGAAACATAGATATGAGATGCAATATCTCGTTTTAAGAAGCATTTGAACTCTATTGCTTCGATACGTAGACATCTGCAAACGCTATTTCCTAGCAAGGAAGTCTCGCATTTACATTCATTTGAAGTATAGGCGAGGAATACATAACACTTCGCAAATAATATTACATCTTACCATGAAACATAGAAATGAGATGCGATATCGCGTTTTAAGAAGCATTAGATATCTATTGCTACGATACGTAGACTTCTGCAAACGCTATTTCCTAGCAAGGAAGTGTCGCATTTACATTCATTTGAATCGTAGGCGAGGAATGCATAACACTTCGCAATGAATATTATATCTTATCATGAAACATAGATATGAGATGCAATATGTCGTTATAAGAAGCATTTGAACTCTATTGCTACGATACGTAGACATCTGCAAACGCTATTTCCTTGCAAGGAAGTGTCGCATTTACATTCATTTGAAGTATAGGCGAGGAATACATAACACTTCGCAAATAATATTACATCTTACCATGAAACATAGAAATGAGATTCGATATCGCGTTTTAAGTAGCATTAGAAAGCTATTGCTACGATACGTAGACATCTGCAAACGCTATTTCCTAGCGAGGAAGTATCGCATTCACATTCATTTGAAGTGTAGTCGAGGAATACACAATACTTCGCAAATCATGTTATATCTTATCATGAAACATAGAAATGAGATGCGATGTCGCGTTTTAAGAAGCATTAGAACTCTATTGCTACGATACGTAGACATCTGCAAACGCTATTTCCTTGCAAGGAAGTGCGCATTTACATTTAGTTGATGTGTAGACGAGGAATACATAACACTTCGCAAATCATATTATATCTTACCATGAAACATAGAAATGAGATGCGATATCGCGTTTTAAGAAGCATTAGAACTCTATTGCTACGATACGTAGACATCTGCAAACGCTATTTCCTTGCACGGAAGTGTCGCATTTACATTCATTTGAAGTGTAGACGAGGAATACATAACACTTCGCAAATCATATTACATCTTACCATGAAACATAGGAATGAGATGCGATATCGCGTTTTGAGAAGCATTAGAACACTATTGCTACGATAGGTAGACATTTGCAAACGCTATTTCCTAAGAAAGAAGTCTCGCATTTACATTGATTTGAAGTATAGGCGAGGAATACATAACACTTCGCAAATAATATTACATCTTACCATGAAACATAGAAATGAGATGCGATATCGCGTTTTAAGAAGCATCAGAACTCTATTGCTACGATACCTAGACATCTGCAGACGCTATTTCCTAGCAAGGAAGTGTCGCATTTACATTCATTTGAAGTGTAGACGAGGAATACATGATACTTCGCAAATCATATTATATCTTACCATGAAACATAGAAACGAGATGCGATATCGCGTTTTAAGAAGCATTAGAACTCTATTGCTACGATATCTAGACATCTGCAGATGCTATTTCCTAGCAAGGAAGTGTCGCATTTACATTCATTTGAAGTGTAGACGAGGAATACATGGTACTTCGCAAATCATATTATATCTTACCATGCAACATAGAAATGAGATGCGATATCGCGTTTTAAGAAGCATTAGAACACTATTGCTACGATAGGTAGACATTTGCAAACGCTATTTCCTAGGAAAGAAGTCTCGCATTTACATTCATTTGAAGTATAGGCGAGGAATACATAACACTTCGCAAATAATAATACATCTTACCATGAAACATAGAAATGAGATGCGATATCGCGTTTTAAGAAGCATTTGAACTCTATTGCTACGATACGTAAACACCTGCAAACGCTATTTCCTTGCAAGGAAGTGTCGCATTTACATTCATTTGAAGTGTAGACGAGGAATACATGATACTTCGCAAATCATATTATATCTTACCATGCAACATAGAAATGAGATGCGATATCGCGTTTTAAGAAGCATTAGAACACTATTGCTACGATAGGTAGACATTTGCAAACGCTATTTCCTAGGAAAGAAGTCTCGCATTTACATTCATTTGAAGTATAGGCGAGGAATACATAACACTTCGCAAATAATAATACATCTTACCATGAAACATAGAAATGAGATGCGATATCGCGTTTTAAGAAGCATTTGAACTCTATTGCTACGATACGTAGACATCTGCAAACGCTATTTCCTTGCAAGGAAGTGTCGCATTTACATTCATTTGAATCGTAGACAAGGAATACATAACACTTCGCAAATCATGTTATATCTTACCATGAAACATAGAAATGAGATGCGATATCGCGTTTTAAGAATCATATGAGCTCTATTGCTACGAGACGTAGACATCTGCAGACGCTATTTCCTAGCAAAGAAGTCTCGCATTTACATTCATTTGAAGTATAGGCGAGGAATACATAACACTTCGCAAATAATATTACATCTTACCATGAAACATAGAAATGAGATACGATATCGCGTTTTAAGAATCATAGGAACTCTATTGCTACGGTACGTAGACATCTGCGAACGCTATTTCCTTGCAAAGAAGTGTCGCATTTACATTCATTTGAAGTGTAGACGAGGAATACATAACATTTCGCAATGAATATTATATCTTACCATGAAACATAGAAATGAGATGCGATATCGCGTTTTAAGAATCATATGAGCTCTATTGCTACGAGACGTAGACATCTGCAGACGCTATTTCCTAGCAAAGAAGTCTCGCATTTACATTCATTTGAATTATAGGCGAGGAATACATAACACTTCGCAAATAATATTACATCTTACCATGAAACATAGAAATGGGATGCGATATCACGTTTTAAGAAGCATTAGAACTCTATTGCTACGATACCTAGACATCTGCAGACGCTATTTCCTAGCAAGGAAGTGTCGCATTTACATTCATTTGAAGTGTAGACGAGGAATACATGATACTTCGCAAATCATATTATATCTTACCATGAAACATAGAAATGAGATGCGATATCGCGTTTTAAGAAGCATTAGAACTCTATTGCTACGATACCTAGACATCTGCAGATGCTATTTCCTAGCAAGGAAATGTCGCATTTACATTCATTTGAAGTGTAAACGAGGAATACATGATACTTCGCAAATCATATTATATCTTACCATGAAACATAGAAATGAGATGCGATATCGCGTTTTAAGAAGCATTAGAACACTATTGCTACGATAGGTAGACATTTGCAAACGCTATTTCCTAGGAAAGAAGTCTCGCATTTACATTCATTTGAAGTATAGGCGAGGAATACATAACACTTCGCAAATAATATTACATCTTACCATGAAACATAGAAATGAGATGCGATATCGCGTTTTAAGAAGCATTAGAACTCTATTGCTACGATACGTAGACTTCTGCAAACGCTATTTCCTAGCAAGGAAGTGTCGCATTTACATTCATTTGAATCGTAGGCGAGGAATGCATAACACTTCGCAATGAATATTATATCTTATCATGAAACATAGATATGAGATGCAATATGTCGTTATAAGAAGCATTTGAACTCTATTGCTACGATACGTAGACATCTGCAAACGCTATTTCCTTGCAAGGAAGTGTCGCATTTACATTCATTTGAAGTGTAGACGAGGAATACATGACACTTCGCAAATCATATTATATCTTACCATAAAACATAGAAATGAGATGCGACATCGCGTTCTAAGAAGCATTAGAACACTACTGCTACGATAGGTAGATATTTGCAAACGCTATTTCCTTGCAAGGAACTGTCGCATTTACATTCATTTGAAGTGTAGACGAGGAATACATAACACTCCACAAATCATATTATATCTTACCATGAAACATAGAAATGAGATGCGATATCGCGTTTTAAGAAGCATTAGAACTCTATTGCTACGATACCTAGACATCTGCAGACGCTATTTCCTAGCAAGGAAGTGTCGCATTTACATTCATTTGAATCGTAGGCGAGGAATGCATAACACTTCGCAAATCATATTATAACCTACCATGAAACATAGAAATGAGATGCGATATCGCGTTTTAAGAAGCATTTGAACTCTATTGCACCGATACGTAGATATCTGCAAATGCTATTTCCTAGCGAGGAAGTATTGCATTCACATTCATTTGAAGTGTAGACAAGGAATACATAACACTTCGCAAATCATGTTATATCTTACCATGAAACATAGAAATGAGATGCGATATCGCGTTTTAAGAATCATATGAACTCTATTGCTACGAGACGTAGACATCTGCAATCGCTATTTCCTTGCAAGGAGGTGTCGCATTTACATTCATTTGAAGTGTAGACGAGGAATACATAACACTTCACAAATCACATTATATCATACCATGAAACATAGAAATGAGATGCGATTTCGCGTTTTAAGAAGCATTAGAACACTATTGCTACGATAGGTAGACATTTGCAAGCGCTATTTCCTAGCAAAGAAGTCTCGCATTTACATTCATTTGAAGTATAGGCGACGAATACATAACACTTCGCAAATAATATTACATCTTACCATGAAACATAGAAATGAGATTCGATATCGCGTTTTAAGTAGCATTAGAAAGCTATTGCTACGATACGTAGACATCTGCAAACGCTATTTCCTAGCGAGGAAGTATCGCATTCACATTCATTTGAAGTGTAGACGAGGAATACACAATACTTCGCAAATCATGTTATATCTTATCATGAAACATAGAAATGAGATGCGATGTCGCGTTTTAAGAAGCATTAGAACTCTATTGCTACGAGACGTTGACATCTGCAAGCGCTATTTCCTTGGAAGGAAATGTCGCATTTACATTCATTTGAATCGTAGACGAGGAATGCATAACACTTCGCAATGAATATTATATCTTATCAGGAAACATAGATATGAGATGCAATATCTCGTTTTAAGAAGCATTTGAACTCTATTGCTTCGATACGTAGACATCTGCAAACGCTATTTCCTAGCAAGGAAGTCTCGCATTTACATTCATTTGAAGTATAGGCGAGGAATACATAACACTTCGCAAATAATATTACATCTTACCATGAAACATAGAAATGAGATGCGATATCGCGTTTTAAGAAGCATTAGAACTCTATTGCTACGATACGTAGACTTCTGCAAACGCTATTTCCTAGCAAGGAAGTGTCGCATTTACATTCATTTGAATCGTAGGCGAGGAATGCATAACACTTCGCAATGAATATTATATCTTATCATGAAACATAGATATGAGATGCAATATGTCGTTATAAGAAGCATTTGAACTCTATTGCTACGATACGTAGACATCTGCAAACGCTATTTCCTTGCAAGGAAGTGTCGCATTTACATTCATTTGAAGTGTAGACGAGGAATACATGACACTTCGCAAATCATATTATATCTTACCATAAAACATAGAAATGAGATGCGACATCGCGTTCTAAGAAGCATTAGAACACTACTGCTACGATAGGTAGATATTTGCAAACGCTATTTCCTTGCAAGGAACTGTCGCATTTACATTCATTTGAAGTGTAGACGAGGAATACATAACACTCCACAAATCATATTATATCTTACCATGAAACATAGAAATGAGATGCGATATCGCGTTTTAAGAAGCATTAGAACTCTATTGCTACGATACCTAGACATCTGCAGACGCTATTTCCTAGCAAGGAAGTGTCGCATTTACATTCATTTGAATCGTAGGCGAGGAATGCATAACACTTCGCAAATCATATTATAACCTACCATGAAACATAGAAATGAGATGCGATATCGCGTTTTAAGAAGCATTTGAACTCTATTGCACCGATACGTAGATATCTGCAAATGCTATTTCCTAGCGAGGAAGTATTGCATTCACATTCATTTGAAGTGTAGACAAGGAATACATAACACTTCGCAAATCATGTTATATCTTACCATGAAACATAGAAATGAGATGCGATATCGCGTTTTAAGAATCATATGAACTCTATTGCTACGAGACGTAGACATCTGCAATCGCTATTTCCTTGCAAGGAGGTGTCGCATTTACATTCATTTGAAGTGTAGACGAGGAATACATAACACTTCACAAATCATATTATATCATACCATGAAACATAGAAATGAGATGCGATTTCGCGTTTTAAGAAGCATTAGAACACTATTGCTACGATAGGTAGACATTTGCAAGCGCTATTTCCTAGCAAAGAAGTCTCGCATTTACATTCATTTGAAGTATAGGCGAGGAATACATAACACTTCGCAAATAATATTACATCTTACCATGAAACATAGAAATGAGATTCGATATCGCGTTTTAAGTAGCATTAGAAAGCTATTGCTACGATACGTAGACATCTGCAAACGCTATTTCCTAGCGAGGAAGTATCGCATTCACATTCATTTGAAGTGTAGACGAGGAATACACAATACTTCGCAAATCATGTTATATCTTATCATGAAACATAGAAATGAGATGCGATGTCGCGTTTTAAGAAGCATTAGAACTCTATTGCTACGAGACGTTGACATCTGCAAGCGCTATTTCCTTGGAAGGAAATGTCGCATTTACATTCATTTGAATCGTAGACGAGGAATGCATAACACTTCGCAATGAATATTATATCTTATCAGGAAACATAGATATGAGATGCAATATCTCGTTTTAAGAAGCATTTGAACTCTATTGCTTCGATACGTAGACATCTGCAAACGCTATTTCCTAGCAAGGAAGTCTCGCATTTACATTCATTTGAAGTATGGGCGAGGAATACATAACACTTCGCAAATAATATTACATCTTACCATGAAACATAGAAATGAGATGCGATATCGCGTTTTAAGAAGCATTAGAACTCTATTGCTACGATACGTAGACTTCTGCAAACGCTATTTCCTAGCAAGGAAGTGTCGCATTTACATTCATTTGAATCGTAGGCGAGGAATGCATAACACTTCGCAATGAATATTATATCTTATCATGAAACATAGATATGAGATGCAATATGTCGTTATAAGAAGCATTTGAACTCTATTGCTACGATACGTAGACATCTGCAAACGCTATTTCCTTGCAAGGAAGTGTCGCATTTACATTCATTTGAAGTGTAGACGAGGAATACATGACACCTCGCAAATCATATTATATCTTACCATGAAACATCGAAATGAGATGCGATATCGCGTTTTAAGAAGCATTAGAACACTATTGCTACGATAGGTACACATTTGCAAACGCTATTTCCTAGGAAAGAAGTCTCGCATTTACATTCATTTGATGTATAGGCGAGGAATACATAACACTTCGCAAATAATATTGCATCTTACCATGAAAGAGAGAAATGAGATGCGATATCGCGTTTTAAGAAGCATTAGAACTCTATTGCTGCGATACGTAGACTTCTGCAAACGCTATTTCCTAGCAAGGAAGTGTCGCATTTACATTCATTTGAATCGTAGGCGAGGAATGCATAACACTTCGCAATGAATATTATATCTTATCATGAAACATAGATATGAGATGCAATATCTCGTTTTAAGAAGCATTTGAACTCTATTGCTTCGATACGTAGACATCTGCAAACGCTATTTCCTTGCAAGGAAGTGTCGCATTTACATTCATTTGAAGTGTAGACGAGGAATACATAACACTTCGCAAATCATATTATATCTAACCATGAAACATAGAAATGAGATGCGACATTGCGTTCTAAGAAGCATTAGAACACTACTGCTACGATAGGTAGATATTTGCAAACGCTATTTCCTTGCAAGGAAGTGTCGCATTTACATTCATTTGAAGTGTAGACGAGGAATACATAACACTCCGCAAATCATATTATATCTTACCATGAAACATAGAAATGAGATGCGATGTCGCGTTTTAAGAAGCATTAGAACTCTATTGCTACGATACCTAGACATCCGCAGACGCTATTTCCTAGCAAGGAAGTGTCGCATTTACATTCATTTGAATCATAGGCGAGGAATGCATAACACTTCGCAATGAATATTATATCTTATCAGGAAACATAGATATGAGATGCAATATCTCGTTTTAAGAAGCATTTGAACTCTATTGCTTTGATACGTAGACATCTGCAAACGCTATTTCCTAGCAAGGAAGTGTCGCATTTACATTCATTTGAAGTGTAGACGAGGAATACATAACACTTCGCAAATCATATTATATCTTACCATGAAACATAGAAATGAGATGCGATATCGCGTTTTAAGAATCATAAGAACTCTATTGCTACGATACGTTGACATCTGCAAACGCTATTTCCTTGCAAGGAAGTGCGCACTTACATTTAGTTGATGTGTAGACGAGGAATACATAACACTTCGCAAATCATATTATATCTTACCATGAAACATAGAAATGAGATGCGATATCGCGTTTTAAGAAGCATTAGAACTCTATTGCTACGATACGTAGACATCTGCAAACGCTATTTCCTTGCAAGGAAGTGTCGCATTTACATTCATTTGAAGTGTAGACGAGGAATACATGACACTTCGCAAATCATATTTTATCTTACCATGAAACATAGAAATGAGATGCGATATCGCGTTTTAAGAAGCATTAGAACTCTATTGCTACGATACGTAGATATCTGCAAACGCTATTTCCTTGCAAGGAAGTGACGCATTTACATTCATTTGAATCGTAGACGAGGAATGCATAACACTTCGCAATGAATATTATATCTTATCAGGAAACATAGATATGAGATGCAATATCTCGTTTTAAGAAGCATTTGAACTCTATTGCTTCGATACGTAGACATCTGCAAACGCTATTTCCTAGCAAGGAAGTGTCGCATTTACATTCATTTGAAGTGTAGGTGAGGAATACATGACACTTCGCAAATCATATTATATCTTACCATGAAACATAGAAATGAGATTCGATATCGCTTTTAAAAAGCATTAGAAAGCTATTGCTACGATACGTAGACATCTGCAAACGCTATTTCCTAGCGAGGAAGTATCGCATTCACATTCACTTGAAGTGTAGACAAGGAATACATAACACTTCGCAAATCATGTTATATCTTACCATGAAACATAGAAATGAGATGCGATATCGCGTTTTAAGAATCATATGACCTCTATTGCTACGAGACGTAGACATCTGCAATCGCTATTTCCTTGCAAGGAAGTGTCGCATTTACATTCATTTGAAGTGTAGACAAGGAATACATGACACTTCGCAAATCATATTATATTTTACCATGAAACATAGAAATGAGATGCGATATCGCGTTTTAAGAAGCATTAGAACTCTATTGCTACGATACCTAGACATCTGCAGACGCTATTTCCTAGCAAGGAAGTGTCGCATTTACATTCATTTGAAGTGTAGACGAGGAATACATGATACTTCGCAAATCATATTATATCTTACCAGGAAACATAGAAATGAGATGCGATATCGCGTTTTGAGAAGCATTAGAACTCTATTGCTACGATACGTAGACTTCTGCAATCGCTATTTCCTAGCAAGGAAGTGTCGCATTTACATTCATTTGAATCGTAGGCGAGGAGTGCATAACACTTCGCAATGAATATTATATCTTATCATGAAACATAGATATGAGATGCAATATCTCGTTTTAAGAAGCATTTGAACTCTATTGCTTCGATACGTAGACATCTGCAAACGCTATTTCCTTGCAAGGAAGTGTCGCATTTACATTCATTTGAAATGTAGACGAGGAACACATAACACTTCCCAAATCATATTATATCTTACCATGAAACATAGAAATGAGATGCGACATCGCGTTCTAAGAAGCATTAGAACACTACTGCTACGATAGGTAGACATTTGCAAACGCTATTTCCTTGCAAGGAAGTGTCGCATTTACATTCATTTGAAGTGTAGACGAGGAAAACATAACACTTCGCAAATCATATTATATCTTACCATGAAACATAGAAATGAGATGCGATATCGCGTTTTAAGAATCATATGAACTCTATTGCTACGAGACGTAGACATCTGCAATCGCTATTTCCTTGCAAGGAAGTGTCGCATTTACATTCATTTGAAGTGTAGACGAGGAATACATGACACTTCGCAAATCATATTATATCTTACCATGAAACATAGAAATGAGATTCGACATCGCGTTTTAAGAAGCATTAAAAAGCTATTGCTACAATACGTAGACATCTGCAAACGCTATTTCCTAGCAAGGAAGTGTCGCATTTACATTCATTTGAAGTGTAAGCGAGGAATACGTGACACTTCGCAAATCATATTATATCTCACCATGAAACATAGAAATGAGAATCGATATCGCGTTTTAAGAAGCATTAGAAAGCTATTGCTACGATACGTAGACATCTGCAAATGCTATTTCCTAGCGAGGAAGTATCTCATTCACATTCATTTGAAGTGTAGACAAGGAATACATAACACTTCGCAAATCATGTTATATCTTACCATGAAACATAGAAATGAGATGCGATATCGCGTTTTAAGAATCATATGAACTCTATTGCTACGAGACGTAGACATCTGCAATCGCTATTTCCTTGCAAGGAGGTGTCGCATTTACATTCATTTGAAGTGTAGACGAGGAATACATAACACTTCACAAATCATATTATATCTTACCATGAAACACAGGAATGAGATGCGATATCGCGTTTTAAGAAGCATTAGAACACTATTGCTACGATACCTAGACATCTGCAGACGCTATTTCCTAGCAAGGAAGTATCGCATTTACAATCATTTGTAGTGTAGACGAGGAATACATGACACTTCGCAAATCATATTATATCTTACCATGAAACATAGAAATGAGATGCGATATCGCGTTTTATGAAGCATTAGAACACTATTGCTACGAGAAGTAGACATCTGCAATCGCTATTCCCTTGCAAGGAAGTGTCGCATTTACATTCATTTGAAGTGTAGACGAGGAATACATAACACTTCGCAAATCATATTATATCTTACCATGAAACATAGAAATGAGATGCGATATCGCGTTTTAAGAAGCATTAGAACTCTATTGCTACGATACCTAGACATCTGCAGAAGCTATTTCCTAGCAAGGAAGTGTCGCATTTACATTCATTTGAAGTGTAGGCGAGGAATACGTGACACTTCGCAAATCATATTATATTTTACCATGAAACATAGAAATGAGGTGCGATATCGCGTTTTAAGAAGCATTAGAACTCTATTGCTACGATACCTAGACATCTGCAGACGCTATTTCCTAGCAAGGAAGTGTCGCATTTACATTCATTTGAATCGTAGACGAGGAATGCATAACACTTCGCAATGAATATTATATCTTATCAGGAAACATAGATATGAGATGCAATATCTCGTTTTAAGAAGCATTTGAACTCTATTGCTTCGATACGTAGACATCTGCAAACGCTATTTCCTAGCAAGGAAGTGTCGCATTTACATTCATTTGAAGTGTAGGCGAGGAATACGTGACACTTCGCAAATCATATTATATTTTACCATGAAACATAGAAATGAGATGCGATATCGCGTTTTAAGAAGCATTAGAACTCTATTGCTACGAGACGTAGACATCTGCAATCGCTATTTCCTTGCAAGGAAGTGTCGCATTTACATTCGTTTGAAGTGTAGACGAGGAATACATAACACTTTGCAAATCATATTATATCTTACCATGAAACATAGAAATGAGATGCGATATCGCGTTCTAAGAAGCATTAGAACTCTATTGCTACGATACGTAGATATCTGCAAACGCTATTACCTTGGAAGGAAGTGTTGCATTTACATTCATTTGAATCGTAGACGAGGAATGCATAACACTTCGCAATGAATATTATATCTTATCATGAAACATAGATATGAGATGCAAAATCTCGTTTTAAGAAGCATTTGAACTCTATTGCTTCGCGACGTAGACATCTGCAGACGCTATTTCCTAGCAAGGAAGTGTCGCAGATACATTCATTTGAAGTGTAGACGAGGAATACATAACACTTCGCAAATCATATTACATCTTACCATGAAACATAGAAATGAGATGCGATATCGCGTTTTAAGAATCATATGAACTCTATTGCTACGAGACGTAGACATCTGCAATCGCTATTTCCTTGCAAGGAAGTGTCGCATTTACATTCATTTGAATCGTAGACGAGGAATGCATAACACTTCGCAATGAATATTATATCTTATCAGGAAACATAGATATGAGATGCAATATCTCGTTTTAAGAAGCATTTGAACTCCATTGCTTCGATACGTAGACATCTGCAAACGCTATTTCCTAGCAAGGAAGTGTCGCATTTACATTCATTTGAATTGTAGGCGAGGAATACGTGACACTTCGCAAATCATATTATATTTTACCATGAAACATAGAAATGAGATGCGATATCGCGTTTTAAGAAGCATTAGAACTCTATTGCTACGATGCCTAGACATCTGCAGACGCTATTTCCTAGCAAGGAAGTGTCGCATTTACATTCATTTGAAGTGTAGACGAGGAATACATGATAATTCGCAAATCATATTATATCTTACCATGAAACATCGAAATGAGATGCGATATCGCGTTTTAAGAATCATAAGAACTCTATTGCTACGATACGTAGACATCTGCAAACGCTATTTCCTTGCAAGGAAGTGTCGCATTTACATTCATATGAATCGTAGACGAGTAATGCATAACATTTCGCAATGAATATTATATCTTATCAGGAAACATAGATATGAGATGCAATATCTCCTTTTAAGAAGCATTTGACCTCTATTGCTTCGATACGTAGACATCTGCAAACGCTATTTCCTAGCGAGGAAGTATCGCATTCACATTCGTTTGAAGTGTAGACAAGGAATACATAACACTTCGCAAATCATGTTATATCTTACCATGAAACATAGAAATGAGATGCGATATCGCGTTTTAAGAATCATATGAACTCTATTGCTACGAGACGTAGACATCTGCAATCGCTATTTCCTTGCAAGGAAGTGTCGCATTTACATTCATTTGAAGTGTAGACGAGGAATACATAACACTTTGCAAATCATATTATATCTTACCATGAAACATAGAAATGAGATGCGATATCGCGTCTTAAGAAGCATTAGAACTCTATTGCTACGATACGTAGACATCTGCAAACGCCATTTCCTAGCGAGCAAGTGTCGCATTCACATTCATTCGAAGTGTAGACGAGGAATACATGATTCTTCGCAAATCATATTATACCTTACCATGAAACATAGTAATGAGATGCGATATCGCGTTTTAAGAAGCATTACAAATCTACTGCTACGATACGTAGACATCTGCAAACGCTATTTCCTTGCAAGGAAGTGTCGCATTTACATTCATTTGAATCGTAGACGAGGAATGCATAACACTTCGCAATGAATATTATATCTTATCATGAAACATAGATAAGAGATGCAATATCTCTTTTTAAGAAGCATTTGAACTCTATTGCTTCGATACGTAGACATCTGCAAACGCTATTTCCTAGCAAGGAAGTGTCGCATTTACATTCATTTGAATCGTAGACGAGGAATGCATAACACTTCGCAATGAATATTATATCTTATCAAGAAACATAGATATGAGATGCAATATCTCGTTTTAAGAAGCACTTGAACTCTATTGCTTCGATACGTAGACATCTGGAAACGCTATTTCCTTGCAAGGTAGTGTCGCATTTACATTCATTTGAATCGTAGACGAGGAATGCATAACACTTCGCAAAGAATATAATATCTTATTATGAGACATAGATAAGAGATGCAATATCTCGTTTTAAGAAGCATTTGAACTCTATTGCTTCGATACGTAGACATCTGCAAACGCTATTTCCTAGCAACGAAGTGTCGCATTTACATTCATTTGGAGTGTAGACGAGGACTACATAACACTTCGCAAATCAAATTATATCTTACCATGAAACATAGAAATGAGATGCGATATCGCGTTTTAAGAGCCATTAGAACTCTATTGCTACTTTACCTATACATCTGCAGACGCTATTTCCTAGCAAGGAAGTGTCGCATTTACATTCATTTGAAGTGTAGACGAGGAATACATGACACTTCGCAAATCATATTGTATCTTACCATGAAACATAGAAATGAGATGCGATATCGCGTTTTAAGAAGCATTAGAACACTATTGCTACGATACCTAGACATCTGCAGACGCTATTTCTTAGCAAGGAAGTGTCGCATTTACATTCATTTGAAGTGTAGACGAGGAATACATATCACTTCGCAAATCATATTATATCTTACTATGAAACATAGAAATGAGATTCGATATCGCGTTTTAAGAAGCATTAGAAAGCTATTGCTACGATACGTAGACATCTGCAAACGCTATTTCCTAGCGAGGAAGTATCGCATTCACATTCATTTGAAGTGTAGACGAGGAATACATAACACTTCGCAAATCATGTTATGTCTTACCATGAAACATAGAAATGAGATGTGATATCGCGTTTTAAGAATCATATGAACTCTATTGCTACGATACGTAGACATCTGCAATCGCTATTTCCTTGCAAGGAAGTGTCGCATCTACTTTCATTTGAAATGTAGACGAGGAATACATAACACTTCGCCAATCATATTATATCTTACCATGAAACATAGAAATGAGATGCGATATCGCGTTTTAAGAAGCATTAGAACACCATTGCTACGATATGTAGATATTTGCAAACGCTATTTCCTTGCAAGGAAGTGTCGCATTTACATTCATTTGAAGTGTAGACGAGGAATACATGACACTTCGCAAATCATATTATATCTTACCATGAAACATAGAAATGAGATGCGATATCGCGTTTTAAGAAGCATTAGTACTCTATTGCTACGATACGTAGACATCTGCAAACGCTATTTCCTAGCAAGGAAGTGTCGCATTTACATTCATTTGAAACGTAGAAGAGGAATGCATAACACTTCGCAATGAATATTATATCTTATCAAGAAACATAGATATGAGATGCAATATCTCGTTTTAAGAAGCATTTGAACTCTATTGCTTCGATACGTAGACATCTGGAAACGCTATTTCCTTGCAAGGTAGTGTCGCATTTACATTCATTTGAATCGTAGACGAGGAATGCATAACACTTCGCAAAGAATATAATATCTTATCATGAGACATAGATAAGAGATGCAATATCTCGTTTTAAGAAGCATTTGAAATCTATTGCTTCGATACGTAGACATCTGCAAACGCTATTTCCTAGCAACGAAGTGTCGCATTTACATTCATTTGAAGTGTTGACGAGGACTACATAACACTTCCCAAATCAAATTATATCTTACCATGAAACATAGAAATGAGATGCGATATCGCGTTCTAAGAGCCATTAGAACTCTATTGCTACGATACCTATACATCTGCAGACGCTATTTCCTAGCAAGGTAGTGTCGCATTTACATTCATTTGAAGTGTAGACGAGGAATGCATAACACTTCGCAAATCATATTATATCTTACCATGAAACATAGAAATGAGATGCGATATCGCGTTTTAAGAGCCAATAGAACTCTATTGCTACGATACCTATACATCAGCAGACGCTATTTCGTAGCAAGGTAGTGTCGCATTTACATTCATTTGAAGTGTAGACGAGGAATACATAACACTTCGCACATCATATTATATCTTACCATGAAACATAGAAATGAGATGCGATATCGCGTTTTAAGAAGCATTAGAACACTATTGCTACGATAGGTAGAAATTTGCAAACGCTATTTCCTTGCAAGGAAGTGTCGCATTTACATTCGTTTGCAGTGTAGACGAGGAATACATAACACATCGCAAATCATATTATATCTTACCATGAAACATGGAAATGAGTTGCGATATCGCGTTTTAAGAATCATAAGAACTCTATTGCTACGATACCTAGACATCTGCAGACGCTATTTCCTTGCAAGGAAGTGTCGCATTTACATTCATTTGAAGTGTAGACGAGGAATACATAACACTTCGCAAATCATATTATATCTTACCATGAAATATAGAAATGAGATGCGATATCGCGTTTTAGGAATCATATGAACTCTATTGCTACGATACGTAGACATCTGCAATCGCTATTTCCTTGCAAGGAAGTGTCGCATTTACATTCATTTGAAGTGTAGACGAGGAATACATAACACTTCGCAAATCATATTATATCTTACCATGAAACATAGAAATGAGATGCGATATCGCGTTTTAAGAAGCATTAGAATTCTATTGCTACGATACGTAGACATCTGCAAACGCTATTTCCTAGCGAGGAAGTGTCGCATTCACATTCATTTGAAGTATAGACGAGGAATACATAATACGTCGCGAATCATATTATATCTTACCACGAAACATAGAAATGAGATGCGATATAGCGTTTTAAGAAGCATTAGAACACTATTGATACGATAGGTAGAAATTTGCAAACGCTATTTCCTTGCAAGGAAGTGTCGCATTTACATTCGTTTGCAGTGTAGACGAGGAATACATAACACATCGCAAATCATATTATATCTTACCATGAAACATGGAAATGAGTTGCGATATCGCGTTTTAAGAATCATAAGATCACTATTGCTTCGGTACCTAGATATCTGCAGAAGCTATTTCCTTGCAAGGAAGTGTCGCATTTACATTCATTTGAAGTGTAGACGAGGAATACATGACACTTCGCAAATCATATTATATCTTACCATGAAACATAGAAATGAGATGCGATATCGCGTTTTAAGAAGCATTAGAACTCTATTGCTACGATAGTTAGACATTTGCAGACGCTATTTCCTAGCAACGAAGTGTCGCATTTGCATTCATTTGAAGTGTAGACGAGGACTACATAACACTTCGCAAATCATATTATATCTTACCATGAAACATAGAAATGAGATGCGATATCGCGTTTTAAGAGCCATTAGAACTCTATTGCTACGATACCTATACATCAGCAGACGCTATTTCCTAGCAAGGTAGTGTCGCATTTACATTCATTTGAAGTGTAGACGAGGAATACATAACACTTCGCACATCATATTATATCTTACCATGAAACATAGAAATGAGATGCGATATCGCGTTTTAAGAAGCATTAGAACACTATTGCTACGATAGGTAGAAATTTGCAAACGCTATTTCCTTGCAAGGAAGTGTCGCATTTACATTCGTTTGCAGTGTAGACGAGGAATACATAACACATCGCAATGAATATTATATCTTATCATGAAACATAGAAATGAGATGCGATATCGCGTTTTAAGAAGCATTAGAACACTATTGCTACGATAGGTAGACATTTGCAAACGCTATTTCCTAGCAAAGAAGTGTCGCATTTACATTCATTTGAAGTGTAGACGAGGAATACATAACACTTCGCCAATCATATTATATCTTACCATGAAACATAGAAATGAGATGCGATATCGCGTTTTAAGAAGCATTAGAACACCATTGCTACGATATGTAGATATTTGCAAACGCTATTTCCTTGCAAGGAAGTGTCGCATTTACATTCACTTGAAGTGTAGACGAGGAATACATAACACTTCGCAAATCATATTATATCTTACCATGAAACATAGAAATGAGATGCGATATCGCGTTTTAAGAAGCATTAGAACTCTATTGCTACGATACGTAGACATCTGCAAACGCTATTTCCTTGCAAGGGAGTGTCGCATTTACATTCATTTGAAACGTAGAAGAGGAATGCATAACACTTCGCAATGAATATTATATCTTATCAAGAAACATAGATATGAGATGCAATATCTCGTTTTAAGAAGCATTTGAACTCTATTGCTTCGATACGTCGACATCTGGAAACGCTATTTCCTTGCAAGGTAGTGTCGCATTTACATTCATTTGAATCGTAGACGAGGAATGCAAAACACTTCGCAAAGAATATAATATCTTATCATGAGACATAGATAAGAGATGCAATATCTCGTTTTAAGAAGCACTTGAACTCTATTGCTTCGATACGTAGACATCTGCAAACGCTATTTCCTAGCAACGAAGTGTCGCATTTACATTCATTTGAAGTGTAGACGAGGACTACATAACACTTCGCAAATCAAATTATATCTTACCATGAAACATAGAAATGAGATGCGATATCGCGTTCTAAGAGCCATTAGAACTCTATTGCTACGATACCTATACATCTGCAGACGCTATTTCCTAGCAAGGTAGTGTCGCATTTACATTCATTTGAAGTGTAGACGAGGAATACATAACACTTCGCAAATCATATTATATCTTACCATGAAACATAGAAATGAGATGCGATATCGCGTTTTAAGAAGCATTTGAACTCTATTGCTTCGATACGTAGACATCTGCAAACGCTATTTCCTAGCGAGGAAGTGTCGTATTTACATTCATTTGAAGTGTAGACGAGGAATACATAACACTTCGCAAATCATATTATATCTTACCATGAAACATAGAAATGTGTTCGATATCGCGTTTTAAGAAGCATTAGAAAGCTATTGCTACGATACGTAGACATCTGCAAACGCTATTTCCTAGCGAGGAAGTATCGCATTCACATTCATTTGAAATGTAGACGAGGAATACATAACACTTCGCAAATCATGTTATATCTTACCATGAAACATAGAAATGAGATGCGATATCGCGTTTTAGGAATCATATGGACTCTATTGCTACGAAACGTAGACATCTGCAATCGCTATTTCCTTGCAAGGAAGTGTCGCATTTACATTCAGTTGAAGTGTAGACGAGGAATACATAACACTTCGCAAACCATATTACATCTTACCATGAAATATAGAAATGAGAAGCGATATCGCGTTTTAGGAATCATATGAACTCTATTGCTACGATACGTAGACATCTGCAATCGCTATTTCCTTGCAAGGAAGTGTCGCATTTACATTCATTTGAAGTGTAGACGAGGAATATATAACACTTCGCAATGAATATTACATCTTATCATGAAACATAGAAATGAGATGCGATATCTTGTTTTAAGAAGCATTTGAACTCTATTGCTTCGAAACGTAGACATCTGCAAACGCTATTTCCTTGCAAGGTAGTGTCGCATTTACATTCATTTGAATCGTAGACGAGGAATGCATAACACTTCGCAAAGAATATAATATCTTATCATGAGACATAGATAAGAGATGCAATATCTCGTTTTAAGAAGCATTTGAACTCTATTGCTTCGATACGTAGACATCTGCACACGCTATTTCCTAGCAACGAAGTGTCGCATTTGCATTCATTTGAAGTGTAGACGAGGACTACATAACACTTCGCAAATCATATTATATCTTACCATGAAACATAGAAATGAGATGCGATATCGCGTTTTAAGAGCCAATAGAACTCTATTGCTACGATACCTATACATCAGCAGACGCTATTTCGTAGCAAGGTAGTGTCGCATTTACATTCATTTGAAGTGTAGACGAGGAATACATAACACTTCGCACATCATATTATATCTTACCATGAAACATAGAAATGAGATGCGATATCGCGTTTTAAGAAGCATTAGAACACTATTGCTACGATAGGTAGAAATTTGCAAACGCTATTTCCTTGCAAGGAAGTGTCGCATTTACATTCGTTTGCAGTGTAGACGAGGAATACATAACACATCGCAAATCATATTATATCTTACCATGAAACATGGAAATGAGTTGCGATATCGCGTTTTAAGAATCATAAGAACTCTATTGCTACGATACCTAGACATCTGCAGACGCTATTTCCTTGCAAGGAAGTGTCGCATTTACATTCATTTGAAGTGTAGACGAGGAATACATAACACTTCGCAAATCATATTATATCTTACCATGAAATATAGAAATGAGATGCGATATCGCGTTTTAGGAATCATATGAACTCTATTGCTACGATACGTAGACATCTGCAATCGCTATTTCCTTGCAAGGAAGTGTCGCATTTACATTCATTTGAAGTGTAGACGAGGAATACATAACACTTCGCAAATCATATTATATCTTACCATGAAACATAGAAATGAGATGCGATATCGCGTTTTAAGAAGCATTAGAATTCTATTGCTACGATACGTAGACATCTGCAAACGCTATTTCCTAGCGAGGAAGTGTCCCATTCACATTCATTTGAAGTATAGACGAGGAATACATAATACGTCGCGAATCATATTATATCTTACCACGAAACATAGAAATGAGATGCGATATCGCGTTTTAAGAAGCATTAGAACACTATTGCTGCGATAGGTAGAAATTTGCAAACGCTATTTCCTTACAAGGAAGTGTCGCATTTACATTCGTTTGCAGTGTAGACGAGGAATACATAACACATCGCAAATCATATTATATCTTACCATGAAACATGGAAATGAGTTGCGATATCGCGTTTTAAGAATCATAAGAACACTATTGCTGCGGTACCTAGACATCTGCAGACGCTATTTCCTTGCAAGGAAGTGTCGCATTTACATTCATTTGAAGTGTAGACGAGGAATACATGACACTTCGCAAATCATATTATATCTTACCATGAAACATAGAAATGAGATGCGATATCGCGTTTTAAGAAGCATTAGAACTCTATTGCTACGATAGGTAGACATTTGCAGACGCTATTTCCTAGCAACGAAGTGTCGCATTTGCATTCATTTGAAGTGTAGACGAGGACTACAATAACACTTCGCAAATCATATTATATCTTACCATGAAACATAGAAATGAGATGCGATATCGCGTTTTAAGAGCCATTAGAACTCTATTGCTACGATACCTATACATCAGCAGACGCTATTTCCTAGCAAGGTAGTGTCGCATTTATATTCATTTGAAGTGTAGACGAGGAA